>NC_089316.1:4246270-4396270 GCF_036669915.1 Pocillopora verrucosa | reverse complement strand
ATGTTACTTTGGCCTGAACACTAAATTGTGTCAGAATTAGAATAATTTTTGATATGCATGCATCATAATAATCTAACAATTACTTTCCGTTTTTCTTTGAAATCTAATATAGTCAATCCTACGTTAGATCAAGCTCCAAAGACGCAGTATGTATTTTTGAACAGAACCTCTAACCTGTGGTGCCCAGTGAAAGGCGCGCCGGCTCCATACATTGTGTGGAGAAAAGATGGTGTCGCTGTTCAAAATAGTACCAGCATAACATTTCAGCTTAAAGTAACTTCAGAAAACAACGTGAATTACAGATGCGAGGTAAGAAGAGATGGAGAGGTATTAAGAAGAGACATCAGCCTCAGAATTGAAGGTGAGGTATTATTGTTTTGTTGAAATATATCAGTACTTTACATAATTGGATTATCTAAACCTGTACTTTTTCATTTGCTCAAAATTCTAACCACCCAAAAAAACGTTTAAGCTACTTTGGTAGTTGGATCTTATTTAACCTTTCAAAATTAATTTTTCTATATCCCTTTAATTTAACTTTTATGTTGTTTTTAGGTTTGAATTTTAATTATTGGTATGATAGTTATCTGGTGAAGGGAAAGGCGTATATGATGATAACCAAAGGAAATTCACATTTGTACGCTTAGACTTGTTTCTATTCCAAGTGAAGTTACTATGCCACAGTTTGTCGATTTTGGCGCCTGCATACAGTGTACCTGAAGTGCGTGTTTTCAATCCAGTTTTCATCTTTGATTCATGATCAGTTAATTTACATCGTAACTCCGAAGTGTTCATGTAATCTTGGTAATTGTGATTTTACAGTAATGTTCTATCAAAATGAAATATTCTTCGTTGCCAGAACAACTGACTTAACTCTTTCAAATTTGAAGCCTTTGTTGACGAATTTTAACGGCCAATCATTTCTTGCCTCATTTTAGAGTGCCCAGACTCTTGCGAATGTGGCGTCTTCCACCAAACTATTGTTAGTGTGAATTGTAATGGAAAAAGCTTTAACTCAATTTCATGGAAATTTCCGCTTGTTATGTCAAAATTGTGAGTGTAATTAAACAGTTATAAACACCAAGAAAAGGTTGACCCAGAGGACTGCTTCTCCACCAAAAGCCCTATTCTTAGAGGAATTCCTCTCATGCTATCTTGGACCTTATTCTCAAAGGAATTACTTTCATGTTATGGCAAGACTCAAATCGATTAGGATAACCCCAGGACAACGTAAAATGTACCATAACAGGTAGTCGAGTCGTGGAAATTCTTAATGTGCACAATTTTCTACGCTGGATTGGCTATATCCTCCTAGGATCTACAAGGAAGGGTTTGATCCTAAAATAATTTAACAGAGTTAAGTTCAAGAATAAGGCTTACATGTGGGATTCAGTCTCTTTACTTGATCCTGTCTTAAAACTAGTAACGCGTACGTCCTGAACCGTGCGAATTTAACACTCAGCGTGTAGTTTAATAAAAAAGTGGGAAATGAAGGATTTCCTTTATCGGGTTGATCAAAGAGTGCAATTAGTTCTCAAGCCACACTAACGGAGAATCTAAACTCATTTTAAGTTTTAACTCTCAATTTCAACAAAGGTTGCAGCACACAGAGCTGTAAACGTTCTATAATAAAAAAAACTTATCAGTTCAGTTTGGTTTATCTGTTGACGTTGTGACAAATTTAGTTTGTGGTACTTTTTCACTTTCACTGGTGTAATAACTGACCAGAAATCTATGTAACTATCTTGATGCCAAGGCTAAAGATAAGGAATAAATTATTCGATCAATGAGATTTGAACCATAAAACAGTTGCTTAATACCAAAGGAAGTAAAAGAACGCCAATCATAAGAAGCACCGCATGGGCCAATTCCTAACACTGCTCTTAACATTGCAAGGTTCAGTGACCAACTGGTGAGAGTGTTTGACTCCAGATTGACAGGTTCGGATTTAAGCCCTGGCCAGATCAATGTATTTTGTTTTGGGGAAAGACATTCTCTCTAGCCAGAGATCAAAAATAGATACAGTAAAACTAAGAAACTACGAAAACTATTGATGAAGTTCCCGGCGATGGGCTATCGTTCCACTCAAATAGAGTATCATCACTTTCAATATCCCTACTCTTCAGAAAGTGACAAAATATCAGGCGGTGATGGATCATTAGGCTGACAAGAGTAACCTATGATTCAAGATAAGATATTAGTCATTTATTAGTTGTTTTCTTTATAAATTTCCTTATAGTTTTGACAATGAAGAAATTAGACGTTCAGGTGTCATTCTTATCGTAACGGTTGTACTCAGCATGTACTTTACACGTTCTAACGTTATCTTGATAGGCACTTAAGCAACAACAAACTGAAGGACTTGCCCCAAGGAATCTTCAGTAATTATACCCAGCTGGAGTGGCTGTAAGCCAGGACTATTTGTTATTTGTGCCAGACACGTTTGTAATGATTCTTGATAGGAATTTGAGTAACAGTGAACTAAAGGACTCCTCACCGAGTAACTGCGGTTGTAATGTTGAGTCTTTCTAGCTCCCAAAAATCATGACTAGCTTCGCCCAACCTTTACATGAACACCTGATGTGTACCTGAACTCATTACTTCAGTCACTGTGTCAGTAACACGGACTGACGTGTGATCTTTTGGCCTGATCGTCCGGATGGGGGTAGTCCTGTAAAGGATTGTTGTCGACTGACAATGTTTCTTTACTCGACCCTTAGGATAACCTCCGCCGGACTTATCGAAACGTTGGAATTGGTTCCGAACACAATCCTTCGAAGCATTACTTTCACCCGGACAATAATAATTACCCGATAAATTCTTCTTAATTTGGGGAGCCTCCCCACTAGAGATTGCGAAATCCCCCCCACCCCTGCTTTTTTAATGTTAATGGGTATTTATCCAATGCCCCCTCCCCCTCCTTCAGGCTCTGGGTTTACATAAAGCTCCCAAATCTAAGAATTGAGGCACAGTCTCCAGAAATAAAGAAAAAATACCTAACGTGAAAATGGAACGAGCTCACTTACAGTTCTGGTTAAGCACAAAATAGGCTATATTCATAGCTGATAGAAAAGAAATGATTACATAGATTTGTTTGAGCCCCCCTATCAAAGCTCACACGAAAGTATAGCATTACCGGATGCACCCTTTGATTTAATGTAATTATCGAATACATGGTAATGAACACCACCCTCTACCAATTCTCGGCAGGGATATTAGCAACAACCAGTTGAAGGAATTACCATCAGGCATATTCAGTAACAATACCAAGCTGTCCATCCTGTAAGTTAGGACCCTTTCTTCTTTTTGTAAAGAATGCCTAAGATCCATCTCGCACAGGGCAAGATAGATATCATATACACCCTTCAATTCGACGTAATTGTTGAATAAATCGTGAAACACCACCCTCTATCTATTCTTGGCAGGAATATAAGGAACAATCAGTTGAAGGAATTACCATCAGGCATATTCAGTAACAATACCAAGCTGTACGGCCTGTAAGTTCGGACTCTTCTGTTTGTAAAGAATGCCTTCAGAGGAGAAAGTTTCTTCTTGTTGCGCTTGATTTTAAATCTGCTGTAAAGTATACGTTTGTTAGGTAAAGAAAAATAAACAATAGACCATTAATGAAGCAACACAAAATAAGACAACTGGTCAGGTCGAATTTAACTTATACAAGTCATAAATTTATTCTAACATTCAAGTTGAACCTTCTTGCGAACAGATGTTATCTCACTTTTCCAGCTTTACAATGTGTAAAGCACTTAGTTGTTCTCAGTGCTTAAAAATTAAAAAACCAACAAGTTTCAATTAGTTTTGAGCCATATTATAATTCGTAATGCTACCTTAGGTTTCTTCATGTAAAAAACGGAAAAGACGACATCGATTCTTGTAGAATGTGACTTTGTTAGGATATTAGAACATTAAAAAATAAGAAATTTCTAGCATACACAGTTCCTGCACTTAACTTTCATAAGTGGGGGCACATAGTTTGTCTTCTGACTTTTTATAGACCTGTTTCATACCTCCCCAATATTAAACTAAAATATATCTAAAGTAAAAAGTAAGAACTATTCTTCTTAGTTTTAATCCTGCTGACATTTTAAAAGGAAGACAATAGAACGTAAACAGATAACTTCAGGGACAATTAGTGGCATTCAAGGCTTTATAATAATTAGACTGTGTCGCCAAAGTCACAGATTTGTATTATTGCTTGATACATTAGTCTTGATAGACCCGTCAGCCCCCGCTATAAAAAGCTGAGCTCGGAATCCATCTTACATTCAGGGAGGATGTAGTTTTTAATTACTTGGTGATTATTCACCCCAATAAAATCAAATTAATCTTTAATAATTTATACAGTCATCTATTCAAGCACTTCTCAGCCTTATTTTCTTTGGAGCGTTGAGTTGGGAAAAGAGGGAAGTGGGGGAATAGCCCTTAGAGGCCTATTTTTACTACCCAAAGGGAAGTGCGTCTCGTTGTGTCGTTCAATCGTCCTTGATTTCGATGGATGAAAAGAAAACTCAGGCACGATATCATTTATTCGAGTCTCTCATTAAGGCTCTCTAAGAGTCTTATTCATCGTGCATTAATTTTGGTCCAGAGGATGTGACCATCACTTCTGAATGCGGGTTGCAAGTTTCAATTCTGCGATAAAAAGACAATCTGTATAAAACAAGGTAAACTGTTACGGGAAAATTTACTGATTTTCCCGTGTGTGTTATTCGGTACATATTTATTCGTAAACTTTCACATTTAATCATTTCAAGTCCTTTCATTTTAATAAATCAAAAAAATGCATAAAAACCACAGTAGCTTTTGAATAGATTTTTGTTGTTACTCGCTTTCATCATATGCTCCTGCTTGTCGGCACTTTTGTCATTTATTACATGGTTTTTTAGGTAAATGTAAGTTTTAATGGTCTTTCTGGAAACAATGGTTTTCATGGTAGATAGCAGCTGAGTTTATACGCGTAAATCTAATTTCTTTTCATGCGATGGTCTCCAAACCAATCTTGCATAAATAAGCAGAAACTTTTAATTGCTTTTCCGTTTTTTATTTCCTGAGCTGCGCTACTACAATTAAGATAGGTATTGTTTTCTATACCAGAGCTGTAAATTCGCACCTAGGTTTCCTACTTTAATGGCATAGAGTTTATTGCATCCGTCTTTTTAATTTTGAGATTCTTTCCGTCGTAGAAACAGATGGAGTATTTAAGTAGTTTTCGTTAAACTTCAATGAGACTTTTTCCGCTCCTTTGTGTCCTTATTCAAATATTGCGATTTGGATAACAATAGCAGTTCACACCAGTTACTTCTTAAGCAAGTACCTCGTACAGCTTTGATGATTACAAACTAGAGTATGCTGGAGGTCATGTCGCTTGATGGCCTAAACTAGAATAAAAGTACTGTGGAACCAAAGATTGTCTTATCCTTGACGTCCGTATAAGCTCGCTCGAAGTAGATCTCCTTGTACCAGGAAATCGTGACGAGTTTCCGTTCTCGCTGCCGAGTCGACTCTACAGAGTTATTTCCCCCAGTTGCTATTGTCCCGTCCGCGAAGATTCAGTCTTCCAGTTTGGGCGAGAAAACCTATCGTCACAAAACTTTTTTATGCTGGAATGCTGATTATGCGACGCTGTCGAGAGATGTACCCATTAGTCGCATCTCCTTCATTTTCAATACATCTGTTTGTAATCAAGTGCAGATACCGGTCGCAAATTTCAATTTCTCAGTTAAAGAAAATCCGAATAGGATTTTTATAATATGCTATGATCGAAAAACATCCAATGTATGAACCTCGACTTGCATTAAAATTATGCATGTTTTGTTGTTTTTCCTCCCAAATTGTAGGAGGGTCTTGTAATGATAGGACTGTGGTGCAAGATATCGTGACCTTGTAGAACCATGTGTTTTTAGGCTAGTCGGCCATCAAACCTGTCAAACATGGATTTTACCCTCGATTTACACTCGAAGCTGGACATCTATCGAGTAGTGTCTCCCATCGCATACATCGCGTCAGAAGCCCTCGATATGTACACTCTGGTTTAACCTTTACCTCCAAGAGAAAGGTAGGATCGATACAGTCTTCGAGATGTGGAATAATTACTGCTTGGCAAGACGAACACAATTTTCGAGCGCTAAACAAATTTCAGTCTTAGTAGAGCGGACTGACATGTAAGAATGTAAGTGGATCTGGACTCCTGACCAGAGAGATGCCTTCGAAGAGATCAAACACGCTGTTAAAAAAAGCGGCAGAACTCAAGTACTTCAGAAAGGGTGACCCAACTGAGGGCTAAGGAGATACGTCCAAGAATAGACTTGACTTTTTACTAATGCGGCATGGTGAACCAGTGACACTCCCGTTGGCAGAGAGGAAGTACTCTAAGATCGAGAAGTAATTTTTGTTCCCGGCCTTGGCACGGAGCATAACCACCAATATGTGTTCGTTAAGAAAGTCATCCTGCAGACTGATCAAAAAGCCCTGGTCTTTATTATGCAGAAGCCCTTAGTATCAGCACCCAAGAAGCTAGAGTGCCTTGTTACCACTTCAGCAGTATGACTACGAGATAAGCTACAGGCGTAGGAAAAGGATGCTGCCGGCCGGTTATCTATCTATCGAGAGCTTTCATGAAGGACTGGGAGCTTACCCGCGCAGAGCAAGTGTCGATCGCATTCATACCAACCATTTCCTTTCCGTTCCGGATCACCAACTCAATGAAACCCAGAGAGAGAAATTTGTGAGCTAACTCTACAGAGGCTAAAAATCACAACCTTGGATGGCTTCCCTGATATAAAAGATGATCTTCCAGCAGTCATCCATCCGAGCCGCTCTAGACGAGCCTCAAGCACCTCCGTTAGCAGACGCTACAATATGACCTAACATGTAGACAAAGCAACAGCGGCAAAACCAAGAACTGGCCAGTCACTTTCTGTAACACCTGACAAGCTCCACGCATTGGAGACCAGACCATTAGATCTGGACGGTTGTCAAAGCCGTCAAGTTACTCGCAGGACTATGCTGACTATAGACCACCAACCCCACCCATCTACCGCTTGAGAGTTCATAGCCACAGAGTACATATCACTGACCGTAAAGCATGGAGACGAACATGCCGGTTTTCTTTTAATCATCTCTTTTAAAGTCCAAAGCAAGTTATTTTAAACGTAGTTTTTATGACTATACCTGGGATTATAAACCTGGACATAGCGTTCTAGTTCGCGCCTGCTCAATTTAACACGTTGTTTATAATTTTTGATATTACTATTAAGACGTTTTGTGTCTTTTTTTTTAATTTCCCACTCTCGTCCTTTATCGGTAACCATCTACAGAACTTCAAGAGGTCAGGGTTGACAAGACCACTCGAAATCAATGGGAAAACTACTTTAAAGGAATGCTAACTCAGTTTTTACATGCGCGTTGTTGATGCTCAAAGGAACGATTACAAAATCATAAAAACAGAGGTAAACATTGTAATTACTTTCGTGACTAAGACGTAGAGACAATTATTAACTTATCATTAGCGGTAAAGAGATCCTGTCATTGAGCAGAAAGTACCACACAGGGAGATCGGATCGCTATGGCTTTTTGTGCTTTAAGCATCCAACCTCTTATCACGAGTCTACAGGTAACGTCCACAGCAAAGCAGTGCTCGTTCGCCGATGATACAGGTGGGACAGGCTCTACTACAGAGATGAAGAGATAGTGAGACATGTTGAGTACCCTGGGTCCAGACTTTGGCTACTTCTCAAACGGCAAGGAGCGCTGGATTACCGCAAAGCCGAACAAGTAAGAGAGTGTGAAAGAAGTATTTAAGGAAACGGTCATTAACATGAGTGAAAGCGAAGATACATCTGGTCGCGGCGATAAGCTCACGGGAGTATCAGGAGGATTAAATCAGTGAGGTGTCTGATTGGATGAGCGAGGTAGTTTAATTGGCAAAGTTCGCTCAGAAAAGAGGCACAGTCATGCTATGCTGCTTTCACCTTCGGCTTAAAATATCCGTCGACTTACCTCCGCAGAACCAGGATCTACTAAAGCCACTGGAGAATGCAATATCTCTACTACTTATTGTTGCAATAACGGAACGCAATTGTAATCAGCCAGATTAAACGGGAGTTCCGTAATGCTGTCAAACTACAACATGACTGGCCAGTCCATGATATTCCCTCCTCATGTCCACGTGTGTATGCGGAAAAGTCTTTACGTTAGACCACGCCATGATTTCGTACAACGACATAATGAGCGGAGAGACCTGGACCCTGAACTCTTAAGTGCGATATGCAACGATGTTAAAGGCGAACCCGTCCTTCAAGACATCAGCTGAGAACAACTGAACAGAGGAGCTAACAAAGGACAAGGCTGGTCATTCTTGCATGTGGATTCTGCGAGCACCAACGATGGGCATTCTTTGACGTCAGGGTTTTTCCAACCAAATACCATGTCCTGGAAGAGCCTAGAGCCACAAAATATCTATGGTAAGTATGAGAATGAGAGGAAGCGACAGTAATCAAGGACAGTTCTCGACACTGAACATGGAACATTTACACCTCTAATATTTACCACAACCGGCGGAATTGGCTAAGAATGCTTGACTTCAGATAACACAGTCGTCTCGCGAAAATGATAGTTTCAGCGAAAAGCAATATGCAAAGTAGGGCAAAAACCTGTTTTTTCCGAATAAGATGCGCCTTCATCTACTCGAGGGGTCAAGATTAACGAGAAGAGTCGCTTGCGATGCAAAGAAAGCTGATTTTGACGTCCAGACAACAGAGAGAAGGAAGTCGACTCAGCTTTTAATCGATTTTTTTAACCATAGTTATTTTAAACATGAATTCAATTTCTAGCCAAATATGGCTTTATTTTATTAATTTTTTTAAATAAAGATCAGTATTAAATCGCAGTACATACCTGCTGGATATATATAGCTTGGAAAGACCTTTGAGTTTGAGCTGAGTTTGTTAGTTACGCCGAAGATAAACACCGACTGGAAAAGACCATCAATGAAGCAACATCACAAAGTTTTTAGCCACTGCGAGACAAATCAAAGCAACGTTCGGTCACATTTTAAGTACGCAGGTTACTAATTTATCCCAGCATCAAAAATAAGTCGGAAAGTTATCTCATTGTGAATGGTTTTTTAAGACTCTGAAGGACAAAAGTAATCACCGGTGAAACCTGTACTACTTAGCATATGAATTAAAGCCCATTAAAAGTACTTATTTTCGATGAATGTACAAGAAAGGAGGAGAGACAACAAGAAAACTCAGGCAGGCAGATATCATTTATTTGAGTCTCTCAA
Source organism: Pocillopora verrucosa (assembly GCF_036669915.1). NCBI lineage: Eukaryota > Metazoa > Cnidaria > Anthozoa > Scleractinia > Pocilloporidae > Pocillopora > Pocillopora verrucosa. The sequence goes on along the minus strand of NC_089316.1, from coordinate 4,386,966 downwards.
AAAGGCTCTCTAAGAGTCCTCTCCTTTGTGCATTTGATCCACAGATTGTGATCATCGCTCTTCAATGCGCGTTGCAAGTTTCAATACTACGATAAAACGACAATCTATATAAAACAAAGTAAACGTTATTTATGTTAGAATAATTATTAAGCAAAGCTGTCAAGTGGTATACCCACTGATTACATTTCTTCATTTACATTATAACTGTTTGTAATCGGGTGTGGACACTGGTCGCAAGTTACATTTTCTAGTTTGAAGAAAACCTGAAAAAGGTATTTGTGATATACTATCAAGGTAAGACATCCAATGCAGAATATGAACCTTGACTTTAAATTTAAAATAAAAATAAAGATAAAATTATGCCTCTTACGTTGTTTCCCCTCCAAATTGTAAGAGGGTTTTGTAATGGTAGGAGTGTGTTGCTAGATATCGTGACCTAGAAGAATTATGTGCAGTAGAGCTGGTAGGCCATCAAACCGGTTCAAAGACCAAACTGGTAGGCCATCAAACCTTAACAAATATGACGTCGCATCACAACAGCTACCAGACGAGTCTCTTAGTAGTCGGCACACAACGTAATCAGTTGCAAAAGACCAGGAAAACTCAAAGACACCAACGTAAGGGCACAACCAAAGATTAAGCTAGTGCTTGACCCGGCAGCTGAAAAAGGGTCATCGGTGTGGCTGACATTACTTCCTCTCCGAGAAATGGGCTCCAATTTGATTAAACAGGAGTTCTGTAATGCTGTTAAACTACAATGTGGCTGGCCAGTCGATGATATTCCCTCCACGTATCCAAGAGTGTATGCGGACAAGTCTGTACGTTAGACAACACCATGATTTGTAAACGAGGCGGATTTGTCATACAAAGACATAATTAGCTGAGAGTTCTCGACATTGAACACGGAACCTTAACATCCCCAATATTTACCACAACCGTCAGAATGAGTGACTTCGATAAGAGTAAGATATGATTGTACTCGAAAGTAGTATCATAACTGCTATTATGAATATCAGTTATCATTGCCACTGTTGTCATAGCTGTTGTTGTATCATTTATTTGACACTGATTTTAAATTTTTTTCATTTATTATCAAAATGGGCCTTTGCTAGGTATCTTTACCGCTCAGAATATTCACCAGCTTCCTGTCATTGAGATGCGATCAATATTCGATTTGATGGGATTTCATAAAGAAAGAAAAGATAAAATGCAACGTCAGGGAAAGAAAAAGAGTTAAAGAACATTCTATGCGTACCGCTATCAAATAATTAACTATAAGAGTTTACCGCTTTGCGCTTACGAGCTGTCGGTGGATTATGAACCAAGTCTCAATACGACCATTAGGAAAAATACGAAAATGCTCTAGAACAAATTGGAAGTACTCGGTTTGAGTCCAGAAATGTTCTTCAGATTTTTATAGAGCTGTTTCATGCGTCCTTAAAGATTATTAACCCTTTAAGTAAGATCCTTCGTAAGCCAAAGTTCTGTGTTAGCAATAATGGTACTAATGCTGGAGACAATTTAAACTGCAGTTACGATTGTTCCTTATCGGTTTTAATAATAAATTAATATTTCTGTGAAACTTTATCAGCTTCAGAGCTCAGAAGCCTATTTTCAAAGATGGCTGCTATTCTAATGTTGTAAAATTACACACTATTTGCAGCTCTTTTATTCTGCCGTGACCATGGGAAATTAGCCTTTTCCTTAGCAGTCCTGCCACAAATTAGTGGCAAATGGTAAAAAGGAAGTCAATTAAGTTTATCGGGGTTCCTCCTAGGAAGGATGGAATTGAAGAAATCATAGATGAATTTTGCTATAGGCATCAGCAAACGAAGAGCAAGTTTAGAAATGGATTTGTTCGGTGCTTACCAAAAAAACTCTAGCTAGTCAAAATATTGATGATAATGATATTGCGTTTAGATTGATAAAGCAGCTGAATACTTGCTACAAACACTAACTGTCGTCTTTTGCTGACAGGTACTTGCACAACAACCAGTTGGTGGACTTGCCAAAAGACATATTCAGTAACAATATCAACCTAATAGAGCTGTAAGTAAAAAAGTGAAGAGTATGAAATGTGCTTGTTTACAACGAATGAGCCTGGAGAGACAACAAGAAAACTCAGGCACGATATAATCTATTCAAGTCTCTCGATAAGGCTCTCTAAGAGTCCTATTGACTGTGCATTTAATTTACGCCAGAGGATGTGATTATCGCTTTTGAATGGGGGTTGCGAGGTTGAATTGTACGATAAAAAGACAATCTATATTAAACAAGGTATGAGTTATTTGTGTTGGAATAATAACTATGCGAAGCTGTCGAGTGGTATACCCACTAGTCACATTCTCTTAATTTACAATATAATTGTTTATAATCAGGAGAGGATATCGGTCGAAAGTTACAATTTCTCAATTAAAGGAAATCTGAAAAAAGGTTTTTGATATATTATCACGGAAAAACATCCAATGCAGAGTAAGAACCTCGAATTGCTTAAAACTATGCATGTTATGTCGTTTTCCCTCCAAAATTGTGAGAGGGTCTTACAATGGTAAGACTGTAGTGCGAGATATCGTAAGCTAGTGACCTTATGTGTTTTTGAGCTGGTAGGCCATCAAACCGGTTCAAAGTCCTGTTTACATTGTTTTTTCTAATAATTCGGGCCGCTAACGCTACATGAAAGCAGCTTTAACCTGTGTTTCAGTCGAATTTAAGGTGACTTTGGACCTAAACACAGCGACAGAATCTAGACAAATATGACGTGGCTAGCAGATAGCAGCAGCAATGCATCAGTCCCAAGTAACAAACATCGGAGCAAAACTTCACTTCTAATGTTCAAGTTCTTTCGAGGCTAGAAATTCGTGGAGATCTAGAAAAATATTGAAATGAATAACTTGATAGAGATGTGGATTAATTACTGCTAAGTAAGACGAACACGATCAAAAGTGCAGAGATTATTAGGGCTAGTGAGGTACTTTTTCAAATTCGTATCAAACCTTTCAAGAATGTAAGAGCCACTACGCTTCCTTTTACGCAAGAATGCTTAGTGGATCTAGACTCATGAGTAGAAAGATGCCTTCAAAGAATTCAAAGACCCTGTTTCTAAAGCACCAGTACTCAATTACTTTAGTAAGAGTGACCCAACAGGGAGACAAGAAGATGCGTCTGTCTGTAACACGAGACAAGCTCTAAGTAGTGGAAGTCAGACCACTAGATCTGATCAGTGACCATAAGGCATGCAAATTATGCTTCATAAAGCCTGATCAGGAGGCTAACACATCGGTTCTCTTTTTCCCAGCTCTTTGAACTCTTAAAAAAAACTAGATTATTTTGCACAAAATTTTGATTTTAGGTCATGACAATAACTGGCAGTATAAACCTGAACGTAGCGTTCTTCTTCGCACCTGTTGGATTGAAGATGCGTCATATAATTTTAAATGGAACAGTTGAGACATTTTGTCATTATTTTAAAATTTCCCATTCTTTTCCTTTATCGGTAATCAACCCCTAGCCTCCCCAGCAATCAATGTTTTCGGGCACATGAAGACAACACTACATGACCGAACATAATCTTACCCGTAACATTAATTTTTGGGCAGCTTTATAATCTATTTAAGGCGTCAATGTTAAACACGAAGAGAAAACATCGCATCTCAAACAAACGAGTCTGTTAGCGGGTGTTTTTTTAGGGCCTCATGTAGAACATGAAAGATATATGTTCCTTTATAATGTTTGCACATAACTGTAGAAAAAGACCTAAAAACAAACTTACAAAGGTACTTACATATCGGTATCGCTTGAGCCAAGGGTCAAGAGTCAAAAAACATCAAGAGGTCCAGGTTGTCAAGGCCACTCGAAATCAAAGGGAAAATTATCTGAAAGGGATGCTGACTCAACTTTTATATGCGCGTTGTGATGCTCAAAGGACCGATGACAAAAACAAAAACGAAAAAAACTAGAATTAAACGCTAGAGGTACGTTCGTGGCTAAGACTTGAAGACAATTATTAAATTATTATTGGCGGTAAAAAGATCCTGTCACTGAGTAGAAGGGACCACGCAGGGAGATCCGATCGCTGTGGCTCTTTTTGTTCTTACCGTCCAGCCTATGATCATGTGTCTACAGGTGGCGTCCGCGGCAAAGCAGACGTAGTTCCCCAATGATGCTGGTGGGACAGGTTATACTACAGAAATGAGATATCAGTGCATGTGGAGTACTCTGGGTCCAGATTTTGGCTTCTTCCCAAACAAAAAGAAGTGATGGATTATCGAAAAGCCAAGCAAGACGGAAAGTGTGAAGGAAGTATTTAAAGAAAAGGATATTAAAACAACAATATAGAATGGAAGGCACAACGAGGCGCAGCCATAGGCTTACGAGAGTAGCAATAGGATTTCTTCAGTGAGAAGGTGTCTGATTGGGTCAGTGAAGTAGGGTAGTTGGCGGAGTTCGCTCAGACACAGCCACAGGCATGCTATGCCGTGGTGACATCGGTGGACACACTTTCTGGTAACACTGCCCGAGGCATCAGTATCTATTACAGCCACTGGAGAAAGCAAGAACTCTGAGACTTATTCCTGGAATATCGAAACGCAAGTGCAATCAGCTGGCAACGACCATGCTAGCTCTAATGTTCGCCTTGGAGGCGCCTGTGCCTTGCAAATCCAAGCCAGAAGTACGCTTCATCAGTCAAAGTGTCAACGCACCTCGTTAAGTATCTCAAACATTTCAAACACAACAGCTAACAGGCGAGTCTCTTAGTAAGTCCGCACAAAACGCCGTCACTTTCGAAAGACCAGGAGAACCACAAAAGGTCAGGCGAGTGCTTTACCAAATAGCTGGAAAAGGCTGAAAATACTTCCTCTCCAAGAATTTGGCGTCAACCTGATTAAACAGGAGTTCCGTGTTGCTGTCAAACTACAATATCACTGGCCAGTGGATGATATTACAGCTGAACAGAGGATCTAACAAAGCACAAGGCTGGTCATTCATGCACGTGGACTCTGCGAGCACCAACGATCGGCATTCTTTGATGTCAGGGTTTGCCACCCAAAAGCCGAGTCCTATAAGAGCCTAGAGTCACAAAAGACCCACAGATATGCATGAGAATAAGAAGAAGCACCACTAATCAAGGACAGTTCTCGACATTTAACACGAAACATTAACGTCCCTCATATTTACCACAACCGGCAGAAAGAGTGACTTCGATAAGAATAAAATATAATAGTACTCGAAAGTAGTGTCATAATTGTATCTTTGTCACCATTATCATTGTTATTATAGCTATGGTTGCTTTTTTTTTCCCACAAAATAGGCCCTTGTTTGGTAACCTTAACACTCAGACTCTACACCGGCTGCCTTGTCACTGAAATGCGATAAATTTCGATTTGATAGGATTTAATGAGGCAAGAAAAGATAAAATGCAAGTTCAAGGAAAGGAAAAGAGTTAAAGAACATTCTATGAAAAGGGGGGAGGAGGAGGGGGGGAAGGTGGCCACTATTAAAGGCGCCACCCTCTTATCCCCTGTGCTACACTCTCCCCTCACTTCTGCTGAACACTATATACCATTCCCATTAAGAAGGGCGCCTTGTTGTGTCGTTCAATTGTGCTTGGTTTTGAATCTGCTAAAAAGGATGAGTTTGTTAATTACGCCGTAGATAAACGATACACCATCAATGGAGTGATATCACAAAGTCTTTAACCTCTATGTGACATATCAAACCAAAGTCCTGTCAAATTTAAAGTAGGCAGGTTACTAATTTATCCTAGCATCCCAGTTGAACCTTGGTGCGTCCAAGAGTTGATTCAATCTGACAAGTTTATGAGGATCTAAGAGTCACAAGTACTCACCAGTGAAAAGTATAGAACTTAACGTTTAATGTAAGGTGAAGAAAGGTACTTATTTTCGATAACTGTACGAGGTCTGGAGAGACAAGAAGAAAACTAAGGCATAACATCAATTTTTGGAGTCTCTCAATAACAAATCCATCGTTTGAGAGATAAAAATCACAGGGAGGACACTGTGTATGTAAAGTTAAAAAAAAATTATTCAGACAATTTGTGTTTTGTTATGTTAAACTCCCCCCCCCCCCCTGGAATCAACGTCACCTGGCTTGTGATAAGGACTGCTCTAAATGACAGTGTGTAATCTTAGGTCTCAATATGTAAACCGGGCAGAGGACATCGGTTTTTAGACAATGTGACTTTTTCAGCAGATTATGGTTCTAAAAAAAAATGTCATTTTCGTGCAAACACGGGGCCTGCACCATGTTTACAAGCACAATGTAATCAAAACCCCTCCCTATTACTTTTGGTAGGGCGTTGGATAACAACCAGTTGAAAAAATTACCATCGGGCATTTTCAGCAACAACACCCATCTGATATGGCTGTAAGTTTTGGAGTCTGTCTCATTTGTGTAAGGAACGCGTTAAATCTATCGCGCATTGCTAAAAATACCATGATATGATATGACCAACGATGTCTTAGCTCCAAATGAAATCAGTTACGCAGCAGGAATGTTTTATTTTTGTAAACATCGAATTTTTTTACCCTGCACGTACAATGGAGTAATGGTGTAGATCAAATGCACCCTCTGACTCCACCCTCCTATCCCCTGTGCTACACTCTCCCCTCACTTCTGCTGAACACTACGTACCATTCCCATTTATATATCTATATATTTTGCTCGCTTTATAAATCATCAAAGAAAACTTGTGAAGTGTATTCCGAAGTTAATGTGTTCTGAAGTTAGTGTTTTCAAAAACAATTTCCTTTCTAATCGTAGTTTATTATATTGTATAATCTCTTTGTCAAAGACTGCACTCCCAAGTGTCGCCTTTTAAAAGCTTTCCCATGATAAGCTTCTTTGGTCAAACAATGGCGTAGCTTGTCGAAAAGAAGATTTAGTAAACCAGAGAAAGAAATCTGTACAATAAAGAAGAAACATCACACCGCGTCGATCTGGAGTTTGATTAGCGAAATAAGTTTAAACATGGCGTTATCATTTGTGCTGGTACAAGTGAATACAATGTGTATGTAAAGTTGAAAAAACTATTCAGGCGATTTGTTTCTTGGTATTTCTTAAACTCCCCCTCCCTGCAATCAATGTCGATTATAATGAGGATTGCTCTAAATGACAGTGTGCAATGTTAGGTCTCTATATGTAAAACCGGACAGAAGAAAACGGGTCATCAGACAATATGACTTTGTTAGCAGATTATAACTCTAAATTATACGTCAGTTTCGAGCATACACGGTGCCCGCATCATGTTGGTAAGCACAACGTAATTAAAACCCCTTTATATTACTTTTGGTAGGTGGTTGAACAGCAACCAGTTGAAGAAATTACCATCAGGTATTTTCAGTAACAACACCAAGCTGATGTTGCTGTAAGTTTGGAGTCTGTCTTATTTATGTAAGGAACGCGTTAAATCCATCGCGCATTGATAAAAATAACAACAGATACGAGCAGCGTTGTCTTAGCTCCAAAAGAAATCAGCTACGCAGCAGGAATGTTTTATTTTTGTAAACATGGAATTATTTTACCCTGCACGCACAATGGAGTAGTAGTTTAGCTCAAACGCACCCTCTGACTCATCCCTCCTATCTCCTGTGCTACACTCTCCACTTACTTCTGCTGAACACTATATACCATTCCCATTAACATATCTTCATATTTTGCTCGCTTTATAAATCATCAAAGAAAACTTGTGAAGTGTATTCCGAAGTTAATGTGTTCTGAAGTTAGTATTTTCAAAAAAAATTTCCTTTTTAATCGTAGTTTATTATATTGTATAATCTCTTGGTCAAAGACTGCACTCCCAAGTTTCGCCTTTTAAAAGTTTCCCCATGATAAGCTTCTTTGGTCAAACAATGGCGTAGCTTGTCGAAAAGAAAATCTAATAAACCAGAGAAAGAAATCTGTACAATGAAGGAACATCACACCGCGTCAATCCAGAGTTTGATTAGCGAAATAAGTTTAAACATGGCGTTATCATTTGTGCTGGTACAAGTGAATACAATGTGTATGAAAAGTTGAAAAAACTATTCAGACAATTTGTGTCTTGGTATTTCTTAAACTCCCCTTCCCTGCAATCAATGTCGCCTGGATTATAATGAGGACTGCTCTAAATGACAGTGTGCAATGTTAGGTCTCTATATATAAAACTGGACAGAAGACATGGGTCATCAGACAATATGACTTTGTTAGCAGATTATAACTCTAAATTATACGTCATTCTCGAGCATACACGGTGCCCGCACCATGTTGATAAGCACAATGTAATTAAAACCCCTTTATATTACTTTTGGTAGGCGGTTGAACAACAACCAGTTGAAGAATTTACCATCAGGTATTTTCAGTAACAACACCAAGCTGAGATCGCTGTAAGTTTGGAGTCTGTCTTATTTATGTAAGGAACGCGTTAAATCCATCGCGCATTGATAAAAATAACAATAGATAAGAGCAGCGTTGTCTTAGCTCCAAATGAAATCAGCTACGAAGGAGGAATGTTTTATTCTTGTAAAAATGAAATTTTTTTACCCTGCACATACAATGGAGTAATGGTGTAAGTCAAATGCATCCTTTGACTAAACCCTCCTGCCCCTGTGCTACATCCCTCTCCTCTCTTCTGCTGAACACTATATACCATTCCCATTTATATATCTTCATATTTTGTTCACTCTATAAATTATCGAAGAAAACTTGTGAAGTGTATTCCGAAGTTAATGTGTTCTGAAGTTAGTATTTTCAAAAACAATTTCCTTTCTAATCGTAGTTTATTATATTGTATAATCTCTTGGTCAAAGACTACACTCCCAAGTTTCGCCTTTTAATAGTTTTCCCATGATAAGCTTCTTTGGTCAAACAGTGGCATAGCTCGTCGAAAAGAAAATCTAGTAAACCAGAGAACGAAATCTATACAGTGAAGGAACATCATACAGCGTCGATCTCCAGGCAACAAATCGAAACAGAGTCAGGTCAATAATCCCTAGGACACTCCTTAATTTACCTATTGCTTTATCTTTGTGAAATGAAAGTCAAAAATACCGGTAGTGACATCTATAGTGTTTCATTTGCACAGGGAGGGCGTTCAAATGTTATCAAGTCGTTAGTTTGTTTATTACGATTTAGACATTCGTTCATATTCGGCATGTATTTACTATAGGAATTCGAAGTCCGAAGGTTTAAACCATCGTGACGAGTTTCCAAGTTGAACATGTGTTGTTTAATTTGTTTAATTTAATTTTAATTTAAGTGGAAGCGCATAGTTTGTCTAATAACTTGTCATAGAGCTGTTTCATACGTACTAAATAACTAACTAAAATATCTGTAAGTCAAAGAGTTGAGACTCTTCTTTGTAGTTTTCATCCTACTTACTGTTAAAAAGCAAGAGAAGAGGACATAATCAGATAATTTTAGGGACAGATAGCGACATTTATGACATCAGAATAATAAGGCTTTGCCACCAAAGTCACAGATTTGTATCATTGTTTGATACATCAGTCTTAATACACCCGCCAGCCCCTGATATAAATGGTAAGCTTGGAACTTATCTCATATGCAGGAAGTCTGTAGTTTTGATTACTTGGTGATTATTTACCTAAATGAAATCTGATCAATCATTAATGATTAATTTATAGTAATCCATTGAGCACTTCTCGGCCTTGAAGCATGGATGGGCCACTACAGGCCTATTTTTGCTTTCTAAAGGAAAGGGCGTCTCGTTGTTTCGTTCATTCGTGCTTGATTTTACATACTCTGACAAGGATGAGTTCGTTAGTTACGCCGGAAGATAAACAAAAGACCATCAATGCAGCGAGATTACAAAGTCCCAAGCCACTATGTGACAAATCAAAGCAACTTCAGGTCAAATTTTAAGTATTTAGCTCGATGTGACCGGTTTTTAAGGACGCAAAGGTCAATAGTGCTAACCGGTGAGACCTACGTATGGGAAGCCCATGAAAGGTGCCTATCTTCGATGGATGCATGAGACCTGGTGGACAACAAGAAAAGCTAGGCGTGACATCATTTGAGGGCATGGGAAGTTCTCACCAAGACATAAAGCACATTTTAAACTATGTTTGAGCCGAATTTAAGCTGATTTTGGACAGAGAAATGGTGACAAATATGACAGTGAAAAGTATGACGTTCCAACCAGATAGCAGCAGTAGCGCATCAGTTCTAAGCCTCAAACACCGCGGCAAATCTTCACTTCTACTGTTCCATTTCTAGGCCAGGTCTTCCAGGTGCTCACATGTATCGGGACAGAAGCCATCGACATCCACTCTGGTTTACCCTTTTCCGCCATGGAAAGTCGTAGAGATGTAGAATAATTACTGTGTAGGCAAGAAGAACACAATTTTCTACCGCTACACAAATTTCAGTCATAATAGAACAGGAGTGTTGTGGAGCAAAATTCATCTAGCTGAAAAAGGAGAGGTTCGAATTCAAATGAAACGAAGTACCATTCATTGGACATGTGATGAAGAACAATGGATCGGAGGCAACAGTCAAAATGGAGCGACCAGCAGATGCATCAGCAGCGCAAAGATTTATAGGGCTAGGAGGTATCTTTCTATATTGCTTTAAAACTTTTTAGAAATGAGAGGGCCACTGCAAAGAATGTTATTTGTATTTTTATAGAGCTGTTTTATATGTTCCGAAAGATTATTAACCCTTCAAGTAAGATCCTCTGTAAGCTAAAGTTGTGTGTTTGTGATAACGGTACTTATGCTGGAGACAGCTTAAACTGCAGCTACAGTTGTTCTTCATCGGTGATAGTGATACAATGATATTCATTGCGGTTCCAATAGAATAAAATGACACACTACTTGCGGCTAATTTATTCTGCTGTGACCGTGGGAAATTAGGCTTTTCCTAAGCTGCAACACCTGGCAAGCCCCAAGTAGTGGAAGCCGGAGACACTAGATCTCGACGGTTGTAAAAGCCATCAAGTTACTTGCAGGACTATGCATAAGTATATTCGAATGGCTGACTGCAGACCACCCAAAATCTAAAAAAAAGGGAAACATTGAACACATAGAGCCTGACTTTACTCGTACGAAAGATTCACGGTAAGTTTCTTTAAATTTAAGCCTCTTCAAAAGTGTTAAAACTGTGTCTTTTTACCATTTTCTGTGAGAGGATGGATGTAATAGTAAGCCTGTGGTGTGAGGTCACGTGGCCTAGTAGACCCTATTGGTTTGAACTTGCAGGCCAGGAAACCTGATCAAAGCCGTGTTTACCATGTCCCCTCTGATATTTTGGACTGCTAACATTGCTAATAAATTTCATTATTTTCCCTACGAAATTTTGACACCGAGACGAAGATTCCGTGACGTTACAACAAGGGGCACTAGAAGAGCTCTCACAGCACATACTATCAGCACACAGAGATTCTGCGAGCCTCTTTTGTTGGCTGAGGCGCGAAACGTTTTTATTCGTTAGCTTCCTGAGATGAAAATTAAATTGAAACGACCATCATACTTTAACTAATGACATAATGACCCTGATATTATTTACCGTTCAACAGAATTCAAACTGTGTTTAAGTTCTCACATTCGATGTCTCCTTGAAATATGAGAAAGCCCATAGTATTTTTCCGTCAATGATAGATTATGTAAGCGGCCCATAATCAATCATAAGATATTTTTTTTTATGAAGTAAGAAAGATCTTATCAACAATCTCTAGCTTTCAAGTGTTTTTATCCCTTTCGCTCGCAAGATCTCATCATTAACTCTCCCTACTGTCTGCCATAAATCCTTAAGATGTTAGTGCGGAGAATTTGGCACTGGATCGACTAATAATCTACTAAATCATCTTTTTCTCTATTCTCATCACATATGTACTTGATATTGTAAGGATATTTTGAAGAGAAATTCTGTCTTGGTCATTCATGGGAGTTAAAGGGTTAAAGCGTCTTTTTTTCCGAGGGCTTAAGGCTTAGTGGTAATAATGCCTATATACACTCATCACGACAGTGTTTGCACGTGAAGACTTTCAAGGGTTTTTTCTTTTCCTGTTTCCTTTGAAGGTTCAGGCCCACTACCAATTGTATTTCTGATCAAGTAAACTTTGGGATACTGGCAGCTTTAAACCTACGAAGCGACCGCACTAAATGAAAAATAAGATGCCATACGTCCTTCTACTGAGCTTTTTTTTCCGAGAAGTTTCTTCAATATGTGAGGGCTTCTTGGCTATTAACAGGATTAGAAAGGTGTAAAAAGATTGACACCAAGAGAATGTTTTGTGGAGATTTTGTGGTTAAACAACCTCGGGTATTTTCATTTCAAATATTTTGAAAAATAATATAGAACCAGCTATATTCAACATGGTTTCTTCACCGTGGACCACTATCTTTGACGTTATTCGTCACCAAGAGGAAATAATGTGCCTAGTCCTCACCTATCCATCACTCGAGAGTTCAAAACCACAGAGTATATATCACTGACTATAAAGCATGCAAATTATGCTTCATAAAGCCTGAAAGGAAGAATAACATGCCGGTTCCCTTTTAATCACCTCTTTTAAAGTCTCAGACAAATTTTTTTAAATAGGATACATATTTTATAATTATCATGACAATAGCTGGCAATATAAACCTAAACACGAATAAAGGGGGTAAGTTTCTAAAGAAACTGTGGTGCTGCGTTGGTGGGAAAGTATAACAGGGTAATTTAGTGTTAACAACTGAGTTGAACACGTTAATTGGCCACCGTAAAGATTGTAAAGGATTTACCCTCTACAGGGGCCAGCTTATGTTTTGAAGTCAGTTGATAACACCAAATTACCTGTTAAACCAAAGCATAGCGTTTTCATTCACGCATGCTCAAATGAACACACGGTGTAGACAAAACGGATAAATGAGTGTACATGCTTGTAACACACGAGAAATTTTACGCGCGTAAAGGAATAGGAATGACAATATTTACATAGCATAACTATCGAGGCAAAATGGTGGCATTTTTTAAATTCCCATTGTCTGTTTTCATTTCACGAGGATAAACCCAAACCAAAACAGACAAGACTATCGTTTTCGGGAAAGTTTCCGTCTGCGTCACTAAAACCTTCTAAAACCTTAAAACCTTCTACGTCACAATATAAAAATATGTTGCAGAAGCAGGTGTGGATTTATCAACCGAAGTATAGCATCCTTAATATGGCTACAAAGTTCGTAGTACCTTTTGCCTTAAGCCGGCGACACACCTTGGGATTTTATTGCAGCCAATTTGATCGCCACAGATAGCTGCGGACACACTTGGCGATTTTTTTTGCCGATCGCGACAATGTGGCACTTCATCCCAGGTTCCATAGGCTGACGTTTAAAAATTGCGCGAACCAATATAAACAAACAGAATGGCGACAGCAAAGCGAAAAAATCGTTGGCTGCTGCCATAATTTTGCACCCAATGCGCTCCAGGAAGCGTTCTTAAAAGTGGGACAATGGAAAAGTATGATCAAAGACATGGATTTATTGAAACGCAGAGTCTTTCTTGAGACGATTACCGTAGTCGCTCGACGTTACACCAAATAGGCATGGCTTTTCTGACCACAGTGTGGTCAAGTTTACCTCTTTTTACCTCTTTTTGTTCGGTTCAGAAACAATTTTCGATGCATTCCGCCATTTTGAAAAATCATGTGATGATATCGCCTAACTTGACTGGTTAATTTCCCTGCCGACTCCCAGAGGAAAGGCGAGAAAATCGCGGGAACGGGCCGACTTAGCGAATGCCGGCGAATTTAATCGCCGATATCTGACATGCCAGATATCGGCGATTTTATATCCCGATAGCGGGGATTGGCGAAAATCGCAATCGCCGCACCGGGCACACCTGGTCATCGCCTCCTCGGTGGCCAAATCCCTGGCGAAAAAGTTTGTTGTTTTGGTGGAAAACCAGCGTCAGCTTTGTTTGCAAAGGAATAAGAATGGTAGGCCACTCGAAATCAAAAGGAAAACTTCCCTAAAAGGATGCTAACTCAGCTTTTCTATACGCATGGTGATGCTCAAAGGACCCATTACAAAATCAATAAAACATAAGTAAACATTATAAGTACGTTCGAGACTAATACGTAGTGACAATTGCTAACTTATTGCTGGCGGTTAAGAGATCCCGCCACTGAGAAGAAGGGACCACAAAGGGAGATCCGATCGCTACGGTCCTTTGTGCTCTTAGCATCCAGCCTCTATGCACGAATCTACAGGTGAGGTCCACAGCAAAGCAGTGCTGGTTCGCCAATGATGCGGGTGGGGCAGGCTCCACTACAGAAATCAAGAGATGGTGGGACATGTTGAGTAACCTGGGTCTAGATTTTGGCTACTTCTTAAACGCCAAGAAGTGCTGGATTATCGCAAAGCGGGACAAGAAAGAAAGTGTGAAAGAAATATCTAAGGACACAGACATTAATATGACAATGGAAGGGAAGAACCATTAAAGAGCGGCGATCGGCTCACGAGAGGAATTCGTCAATGAGAAGGTGTCTGATTTGGTCACTGAAATAGTTCAATTCGTAGAGTTTAACGAAAGGCATGCCACGCCTTTCACCTTCGGCTTGAAACATCGCTGGACTTACTTTCTAAGAACACTGCCCGACATCCAGGATCTATTAGAGCCACTGGAGAATGCAATATTTCTAGTGCTTATTCACACTTTTGCTTCCCAGTGCCCTAATATGCTGAAATGACTTAATTTTAGGGTACAAAACGAGCGTATCTTCAAACCTCATGAAGCCTCTTATGTGATGCTGTTCAAATGTTTTTGCGACACGTAGGATTATATCAAAACAGATATGACCAGACAGTACTTAAGAAAGTTTTATCAACACCTAAAACAAAACAATTTTTATTGAAACAGATATTTCGATACAAATAACCGTGCTGCGATCTGTCGGCGTTCGGTCGATTAATAGGTGAGATGACAAACATTTGGCTTTGGCTGACTGACAAAGATTTCTCCATCTCTCTTTTCTACAACAGTCCGCCGCGACCGACAACAGTCCTTTGTCACTCGTAACATACATTATTCAATCTTTCTCTGAGGCATAATTTTTCCGCTTTCCATTAATATGCTTAAAATGTTGGTTTCTAACCTTGAACACCACTCTCTTCACGGGCTTTCCACACGTGGCATCACGTGGATAAAGATTGTAAGCTATAACTATATAAGAAAAGTTTGTAAGAGTCTCAGTAAGAGTCTTGTTTCAGTTAGTGGAAAACCCCTTAACATTTTGCAATAAGTTTGAACATGGCGTTATCACTTGTGCTGAAGACACCGTGTATGTAAACTAAAACAAAACTATCCAGATAATTTGTTTCGTGGTATACGGATATATATTTATTTATATATATATATATATATATATATATATATTACCGTCACCTCCCTGCAATCGATGTCGCCTGGCTCATGATGAAGACTATTCTGAATGACAAGCCTTGTGTATTACATCGCTGGGTAATGAAAGAAGGGAAAAAAGGCATATGTAAGGCATTCAGTTGTTTCAGTGCTTAACAAAAAGAAACCAAGTCAATTAGTTTTGAGCTAGATTATGATTCGTAATGCTACCTTAGGTTTCTTTATCTATAACTAAAAAAAAAGATATCGGTTCTTGGACATGTGACTTTGTTAGAAGATCAGAAAATTAAGAAAAATACGACATTTTCAACACCCACCAGCCCCTTTCTGTTACTTTTGTTAGGTTATTGGACAGCAACCAGTTGAAGAAATTACCATCAAGCATTTTCAGTAGCAACACCCAGCTGGAATGGATGTAAGTTTGGATTCTGTTTCATTTGTGTGTAAGGAACGCCTCAAATCCATCGCGCATTGGTAAAAAATAACAATAGATACGAGCAGAGTTGACTTGGCTCCAAATGAAATCTGCTACGAAGTATGAATTTTCTATTTTCGTGAACATGGAATTTATTTCCGCGGCAAGTAAAATGGGGTAGGGGTGTGAGTCAAATACACCCATAGACACTTCCCTCCTACCCTTGTGCTATATCCCTTCCTCACTTTTGCTGAGCACATCACGCCATTCCCATTTATAAATCTTTAAAAAATTTTCTCCTTCTACAAATTATCAAAGAAAACTTCTGACGTCTATTTCAAAGTTAGTTTGCTCTGAATTTAGTGCTTTGAACGAGAATTTCCTCTCTATCCGTAGTTTTTTTTGTTTTTGTTTTTACACAATCTCCTTGTCAAATACTTCACTTCTAAGTTTCGCCTTCTTACAAGTTTTCCCGTGATAAGCTTCCTTAGTCACAGAATGCCATAGCTCATTTAAAGAAAATCCAGAAAATCAGATAAAGAAATCTATACAATGAAGGAACACTACACAGCGTCGATCTCTAAACTCCATGCGACAAATTGATACAGGGTAAGGTCAATAATCAGTGGGGCACTTCTTAATTTACCTATTTCTTTATCTTTGTGGCATGAAGGTTATAGGTACTTGTTAGTGACACTTATGGTGTTTAACTTGCACAGGAAGGAGCGTCAAAATATTATGAAGTATCTAATTTGTTTATTATCATGTAGTCATTTCTTTATATTTGGCATGCAGTTTCTATAGGAATTCGAAGTTCGAAGTTTTTCAGGTTAAAGCCATCGCGATGAGTTTCCAAGTTGAACATGTGTTGCTTAACTTCAATAAGTGGACGCGTATAATTTTTTTACTAACTTGTTATATAGCTGTTTCATATGTCCCAAATAACAAACTAAAATATCAATAAGTCGAAAGGAAGCAAGAGTACATAAACACATAATTTCAGGGACAGTTAGTGACATTTAAGGCATTAAAATATATAGACTTTGTCGCCAAAGTCACAGATTCATATTAATGTATGATACATCAGTCTTGATGACTCTTCAGCTCCGAATAAAAAAAGCTAAGCTTGGAATCTATCTTATATGAAGGAGTAATATAATTTTTAATTACTTGGTGAATATTTACCCTGATAAAATCTGATCAATCATTAATTATTAATATATAGTAATTCATTCAAGCACTTCTCAGCCTGATTCCCTTTAGACCGTCGAGTTGGGAAAAGGGGGTAGTGAATGGCCACCAGAGGCCAATTTTTGCTATTTTAAGGAAAGGGCGCCTCGTTGTCTCGTTGAATCGAGCTTGATTTTGAATGTGTAAGGAAAAGTTGGTTACTTAGGCCGGAAGATAAACAAAAAAACATCAATGCAGTAACATGACAAAGTCTCAAGGCTGCTATGTGACAAATCAAAGCAAAGTCTGGTCACATTTTAAGTACACAGGTTACTAATTGATAATAGCATCCGAGTTACTCCTCGTTCCGTAAAAAATGTTCTCGATGTGACCGGTTTTTAACTGAAGCCTCTAGAGGTCAAAACTACTTACCAGTTAAACCTGTATTAGTTCGCGTAAAAAGTAAAGCGCATGAAAGGTGCCTGTTTTTTATGAATGTACAAGGCCTGGAGAACAACAAGAAAACTCATAACATTTATTCGAGTCTCTCAGTAAGTCTCTTTAAGAGTCCTATCGTGACCTGGTAGAACTATGTGTTTTGAGATGGTAGGCCATCAACTCTTTTTTAAAGTTCTGTTTACCCTGTCTTTTCCGATATGTCGGGCTGCTAACGCTAATGGTGGCGTGGCAAATTCTCAGCAAGACATATAGCAACTTTTAACTTGTGTTTTAGTCGAATTTAAGCTGACTTTAAACCGAGACACGGTGACAGAACCTAGACAAATATGACGTCCCAAGCAGATAGCAGCTGCGGCGCATTAGTTCTAAGCCTCAAACACTGCAGCAAATCTTCACTTCTGTTTACCAGTTCTTCTGAGGCTAGATCTTTTTGTGGATCTGGAAAATAATTGGAAAAATTGGCTTCAAACATGGAATTTACACTCAATTTACACTCAATTTACACTCGCAGTACCGAGTAGCGTCTTTCATCTCATGTATCAGGTCAGAAGCCGTCAATATTAACTCTGGTTCACCATTTGCCTCCAAGGAAGAGAAAGGTAGGATCGATAAAGTCTTAGAGTCGTGGACTAATTACCGCGTAGGCAAGACGAACACAATTTACGAGCGCTAAACAAATTTCATTCATAATAGGGTAAGACCATTGCTGAGCAAAATTCATCAAGCTGGAAAAGGATAAGTTCGAATTCAAATGAAGCAAACTGCCAGTCACTGGACATGTGATGACAAAGAATGGATTGAATTGGAAGGCAGAGCATAGGAAATCGGATGCAACAGTCAAGATGGAGCGAACAGCACATGTATCAGCAGTGCAGAGATTTATAGGGCTAGTGAGGCACCTTCCTAAATTCCTTCAAAACCTTTCAGAAATGTGAGACCATTACGCCGCCTGACACACAAGAATGGGAGTGGATCTGAACTCAAGAGATTCAAAGCACCAATAGTCAAGTACTTCAGCGAGAGTGACCCAAAAGAGTACTAAGGAGATGCGTCCAAGGATAAGCTTAGCTTTTTACTGATGGAGCATGGTCAACCAGTGACATCTAGAAGTGGGGCACTCCCGTTGGCAGTGAGGAAGTGCTCAAAGATCGAGAAGGAATTTTTTTGCCCCGGTCCTTGGTATACAGCGTAACCACCTATATGTGTTCGGTAAGAAAGTCATCCTGCGGACTGCTTTTGTCGCTACTTCAGCAGCATGACTACAAGATACGTTACAAGCCTAGGAAAGGTATGCTGACAGCCAACACTTTATCAAGAGGTTACATAAAGGACTGTGAGCGTTCCCCCCAGAAGTAGAGGTCGAACGCCCACATACCTATCACTACCTTCCAGACAACTAATTCAAGGACATCCGGACAGAGAGAGAGACGACTTGTCCCTCAGCGCTTCAGAGCTTGAAAAACACAATCTCGGAAGGCTTCCTTGTTGCAAAAACCCACATGTGGCAATACCAAGTAAGGCCCAGTCTCTCTCTGTAACACCTGACAATTTTCAAGAAATCGCCCATAGATTCTGTACGCAATAAGTCTACTGGACTTCAAGAAATACGACGACAGTTGAAAACGCTCAGATGGGATCTAAAAGTGTGAACAAGGACCACGAGAAATTTGTGCGTGGCACCGGGCAACCGCGTAACCGAAAGCTTCGTCGAAAAGTGGAATTATTTCTGAGGTCCAAAATGTCCGGTCGGAAATCAATCTCATCGAGAATCAACTGATCATGAACCAACCAATTCATTTAGATGGACATAATCGAGGGGTTCTCGAACTCAAACTGGCGGAGATGGAAAGCAAATTGACATATTACAAAGCCACTTAAAAACAATTGAAAAAAGGAAAAAGCAAGCCTTTAGAATATTTAAAGTCCAATTTCATTGAAAGGAACGAGTTACTTCTTATAATCTGAGAAATACTGGAATCATAATTGCACTTCTCCTCTCAGAATTTTTGAAGTGAAGCTCTAGTTACGGCAATGCAGTGTTGTGAAATAGCTTAGGTCGCCACTTGCGTCAAGCGTCATCGCTGACAGAATTTAAACTTTCATAAACCTTCCCAATTTTTTAGTCAGTTCTCCTTTCATTATATCTGTAGCACGGCATCCTTGCAAATCTGTATTATGACTTGCTATATTTTAATCTTTTAGAAGTACAGAAGGTAGAAGTACGACGTTCTTACTTGGTAGACTCCGTGTCAGTGTCTATATTTATAATCATAATCTTGTAATTCCACGAGGATTGACCGTGAGTAAACGTAAAGGTCTTTCACGTAAATTAAGTGACACATTCTGACATGTAAAGGAGGCGATTTATGTTAAGAGCGTTTTACCGGATAACCATTTATTTTTTTTATTCTTTATATCAGTATAAAAAATTTCTTTATGCATATAGATGTCTTACTTGACAATGCCAAACTGACGGCGTAAACAAGGCCACTATTAATAAGTTCAAGTTGCACTTCTAATTTTTTTGTTTTTTATCTTTCAGGTACTTGTCTGATAACCCGTTGAAGAGTTTGCCATCTGACATTTTCGCTACAAATACTAAATTGACTTGGCTGTAAGTTAATTTTTCCTCTATTAAGGGACATCAAACAATATTTGTCTTTGTATTTTAAAACACACTAACCCACTATTACGTGTTTATAAATGTTTGGGTACCACTTTTAGTTTGAAAAACAAGAAAAATTTCACTCTGATATTATGATTATACGCTAAGACTGACAGATCATATGACGACATTAGAAAGGCTTTAAGGAAAGAGTATAAAATAAAATAAATTGGACAATGATCCTCGAAGTTGACCGAGACTTCATACAATTGCAAAAACTGAGAAGCCCGAGCAAAGATTCAGGCTTCAACAAGATTCAAACCCGTGCCTCCCCAAACCTAGTGAGGTGCCTCAACCAACTGAGCTAAGACACCACTCGTTGAGATCAGGGCACATTTTGGAGGGTTCTTCTATCCCGTAGAGGAATATTATCATATTTTTTGATGAAATAAATTTTGCGGATGAAAATCAAGCAAAGCAATAATCGTTGCAGGTAAGGTACAATTGCACAACCGCGCCTGCGAAGATCAGTTTTGTACTTGATTTTCATCTGCAGGTCAAAATGAAACTTATTTCTTAAGAAAATAGGATCAAAATACAAGACAAGATATCGCAAGAACTTTCGGAATCATGTAAGGAGGAAAATACGATGGTGTATTCGAGAATCAGAAAGATAACCTTTCTATATGTTTTCGGAGCAACAGATTCGGAAAGGAAACGGGGAACCACAAATTATCGTAAGATGAACCGCCAAAAAAAGAAAGCCTCTTTCAGTTCATCTATCATGGGAAAAGGCCCGAAAGGTGGCCTAAGACCGATGTAGCTGGAGGATTGTTTTCGAGGCCTTACGAGTAGCTTGTTTCTCCGTCAAAGGGTACATAACTGAGTTAGGATAAGCACGACAGACAAAACCTTGCTCGTCTTGACAAGTGAGAATATTAAAACATATGTACATGGCTGTACCATTTTGATTTCACGGTAAAATCTCAATAATAATCATTTTGAGTTGTCTACACAATCCTCAAGCTGCATTTCAAAACTGAGTTTATTCCACTAGTCATCTGATTCATTACTTTATATGCATCCCAGCTCTGGCCTTTATATAGCGTGCTAAATTCTCGTCGAATTCATAGGTTCTTGTCTGAAATGCAATTGCACCACCTACCTCCAGGAATCTTTGACAAGAACACACAGCTAAGGAGTCTGTAAGTAACCTCATTTTTTTCTGTCTGATCCGCTCTCCTAGATTCTTAGTGATGCAATATAAGCGTTAATAAAATTGACAAAATTTGCAAATATTTCATTCGTAATATGTAGCTATTTAAGTACAAAATAAATTCACCTTTAATTAACACTACTAGTCAACTTTCGCACCTGCAGAATAAGAACTCTAATCTCAGACCAGCTGCACAACAGTTCTACAGGCCTCCAACTGCTTTTTGTCGTTGTCGTTGTTTTATTAAATTTACCAGATTATTCGTTTCGCTTCGCAAATTAAGAATTAATATCAAATATCATGAAGATCACATATCGACTGTTGCGTTCTGGATCTTTGTCCAGGAATAACCGTTTATGAGATTTATCCTCTGTATAAAAGGCATCAAGAAGTGCCTTCATGAAATAAAAAGAGTATTCAAGTTTCCATCATTAACAAATTTCCATATATATGTCAAATGGAATTATGTTGTAAGACGCGTATAACGTGTGAAGCTAGCACAAGCAACCCTTCACGCGATGACGGCGATGCCGACTTTTGCTCACATTTCAAAACATCCCTAACTGTCCTGAACAAGTTAAAAAAAGGTTTCAGTAATACTGCTACCTAAACAGATAAACTTCTTGTGCATCTTAGAAATATTGATCAGTTTTATATGGTAAATAACGCAGACGTCTGAATGACAACGACATGAAAGCATTGAATGGAAGTGTCTTCAAAAACCTGAAATGGCTAGAGGAACTGTAAGTAAATGTATCAATACTGTTGTGGAAAGAATTCCTTATCCTAAAAACAAAATTATGGATGATAAAATTTACTAACTGCTTTGGCTGGATCAGGACATATCGTGATCTGCTGAATCATGTTGTGAAAATAAAACAGAGGCAGATAATGATTTTATAGCACTGCATCGAGTTTGGGAACATTAGTCGATTGGTTAAGTTTTTATTGTGTTATTGATAAGGTAATATGCTGAATCGTATCTCTTCGTATTGCACTGCATCCCATTACGTTATATTGTATAGTCAGAGGTAATATATGACTATTTTCTTTGCTGTGGATCAAATTATACAGCTATCAAAGAAAAACTGTTTCATAACGCAGCAGCATTCCCCTCTCCTACTGCCCTGTCTATACTTGTTTTTCCATTTCATTTTTTTCTTTCCTCTTTTTTTCCCTTCCCGTCAGTGATCATAAGACAAGGCGGTAAATAAATGTTTCAATAAAACTAAATAGATTTTGCATACAGATCATATTTTTTTTCAAATTACAACACAGATGGTTGCAAGACAACAACTTCACTCAATTGCCTCCTGATTTATTCCAAGATCTAAAAAATCTGAGCGTGCTGTAAGTTAATTCAAGTTTTCCCCTTTTTTTAACTCAATAACTGCGTAGAGTGTCCCAAGACTAATAAAATTTTCCCTCTCTTTTGTAAAATTACAGCTCGTGATTGCTTATATATTTTTACACAGATCCTGCTAGTATCGTAATTTTCTTTCCTTTAACTAATCAAAGCATATAACAAGAAAGTGATTTAAATCGTCCCATCTGCACCGATAACACATAAATGAAAATTGAATCATCCTATATTATGTTTTTGTTGCTGAAGTTACAGTTTCAGTGACAACGATCATACATAAATTAAGGAAACTCATGCATGTTATGAATATCAGAGTTGTTTTCATGGGACATCTATCTCTGTTTTGAACCATGTTGGAATATTTTTTTAGATCACGAGCTTAATGATCTCTTCATTGATACACGAGAGGCAGCCATCGTCTATGTTGGGGAAAAGAGTTCAGTGAATACGCAAATTTCAAGTTATCAGTGGCCTATAATTGCTTTTCTCGTTATAGATATTGACCAAACTAAATGAATGAAGTGACTCTTGAATATTCTCTGTATTATAAGACAAACATTGCATGTATATATATGACTACATGTTGCCCTTTGGTTGGTTCTGATGACTAGAAACTTTATGTACGATAAATAGAATGAGAGAGATGGTAAGTTTGGATCTCAGTAAAGAAATAGAGAAAGATGTTTTTCGTCTTGTCACGAGCGTGGGACAAAGAAAAACTTCTGAGTCCCTATGAGGAATTGAAAATCAGACCTTCAGAGCTCTATACTGAGCCACAGAGACTCTACGGTGGGCGAGGTCTATTACGAAGTCTATGACACGCGTCCTGCATACTGCTAGGACCAGGAATGTCGAGAGCGTCACCGTAGATAATTTTTTCTTTATCCTACATTCGTGACAAGACGAAAAACATCTTTCGCTATCTTTATGTATTTTAACTTGGAAATTTCAGATCGCAGACTTAATGAAAATGCTTTTTTTTTGTCTCGTCATTCCAACCAGCTTTCTGTCAAATAACAAGTTGAAAATTCTACCAGACGGACTTTTTAACAGCCTTTCCAAGTTGACACATCTGTGAGTGAAATAGCAATTCAACCAAGGAGATAATTGTGAAGAACCAAATGATCATTTTTAAAATATTGTTTACAAAAGCATAGCCGTCACAGCTAAAAAATCATGACTTTTCCAGCTTATATTTGTTAATCTGGTCAGTTGAATTAGAGGATGCTATTTTATGTGGTTGTTGTGCTTTGATTAGTAATGTTAAGGTACTAGGAGGTATAAAAGTTCAAAAGCTTCTGTTTAAATAGAAACCTTAGCAACTCCCAGATTTGTTTTTTTGCAGGATAAAGTACCTTCTTTCAAAATATGATAAGCTAGTAACTAACGGCTGATGATGATAATGATAATAATAGTAATAATAATGATGATGATGATGATGATGATAGTAGTTGTAACGGAAAAGTAATTTTGCATTTGGATTTCATCTCTATGCCGCAGGTTTGTTTTGTTTTTTTACCTTTTTTTCGGCTTGTTTGTTTTACGGTTTTTGTGTTATTGAGGTTTCCCCCCAAAAAAGTCGGGGAATGACATTTCCTTGATTTACCCGTTTTTCAATTTTGTACAAATGAAACATGTTTCATTTAATGTTTTCCCTTAAAAAATTAAACATTTGTGTATCGTAGCGTTCTTAGCAAAGATAATTTGCTAGGGTCTTCTTGAGCTGGAATTTAAAACATTAACCTTTTTTCTGGGAATATGTCTGAGAGATTTAGGGGAAATAAAATGAAAAGGGAAAGCAAATGCACCAGTAAAAAACATTTTCTGAGAGTTTGGTAGTTCCATCATAAGCGAAATCTTTTTAGCTGTGGTAATAATTGTTTTCAGGGATTTGTCAAACAATGAAATTGGAAATCTGCCACCGTATATTTTCAGGAACATTACAGCGGTAGAATTTCTGTAAGTAAGATAAATATTGGCAAAAAAAAATTATTAATTATTGTTATAGGATTTTCTTGAATATAAAAGCACTTAATGACTATAAAAGCTTCCTAGTTAATGACAACTTACTTTATAATTTACCTCTGGAAGGTTTCAAGGTTTTTTTTTCTTTGTTATCCGAGTTGACAATATCTAAGAATTTGTTGTATTGCAGGATCAAACTACCCTGGCACTAATGTTGTAATTTGTAACAGGAAGCGAACCAATAAGGATTTTTTTTCAACTTCAGCTTTAAACAACATTCCTCGTTCGAGGCCCATGGGAATAAACTTGGAATAAACAAATAATGTGTTCTTTGAAGATTAAGATATAAAGACTGGGAGCTATTTTACTGGAAAACATCGCCATCCCCTGCCTTAACTACAGAAGTTACCTTTAAAAAGCAGATTTAAAAATATCACTCCCACATGAGCTAATTTCAGTCTAAACTGCCCATGATGCTCTCTTCAGGAAAATGGACTACAACAAAATTGAGAAACTTCATGAAGATCAGTTCCAGGGCTTGGTGGAGCTGTTCGATTTGTAAGTACACTTAGACCTCAAAATCTTTCTTCATGATGATCTGAATCGCACACTGTACACAGTAATATTATTTTAATGTTAACTCCATTATAGCTTTAATAAAAGTTGCCTTACCCAATCATGTTATGTTAATGTATTTTAAAATTTATTTCATTATCCATTCCACCTATTTAAGATATCTCTCAGAGAACAAAATCGAGGCTCTGCCTGACAAAATTTTCAAGGGCGTCAAAAACCTCAAAGCTCTGTGAGTACAGATAATCACGCACAAAAGAATTCTACAATATTTGAAGTGATGGAATGAATATAATATAAGCGTTCAAAATCTGAGATTTTAGTCCAAAAATTTAACATGATGTAGGACAGATATGCTGAAAGTTACCTTGTTCAACGAAGCAATGTTGTTCAATTTCATGTTGCACTAAAAATGTGCCTTTTAATATAAACAAAGGTGGATATCATAGAAACAAAAAGAAAAATTTTGGAGATCTGTTTAGTTTTAACGAAAAGTCCATGTAAATCTATTAGGACAAGGAATATGGCCACTGCAAGTCCCCGTTTAGGACCTAACTGTAATTGGTTACGTACTTCGTTTCAGCAATATCTTCGGCAATAGGATACAAAACGTTACCAGCTCGACTTTCAACTATGCCCACGAATTGCGATTTTTGTAAGTTTACTGAGAATGACAGATGTTTATCTAGGCAACTAAACTTTGTTGCAGATATTGAAATCGGATAACTTGTGGGCGAGTATTCTTTTGATTTTGTTGTAAGCAAAGAAAAGACTCGTAAATGGTAGTTTTTGAAAATAACTTTGACACACCAGAGCAATATTTCCCTGGATGAGTCCGGAAAGAGTCTTTTATACAGCGAACGAACTCAACCGAATGGGCTGCCACGTTCATAAAATCAGTAGCCATCAAAAGTTTCCAAGAAAGCATGATGAGACCTATCTTGGGCTTAATGTTCAGATTTGAAAAATCTTTGAGAAAATATCAAGCTAGGGTCTGTAATAAAAATCCTCAGTTAGGGTTCTTTATTTTGTCCTTTTGGACAGTTTTTTTTAACATTACATTAGCTTGATGAATCTTATTCTTGAAAATTCATTTTTTGGAGGGAATCATTGTGTTCGGTTAATTATGATATAAACCAACTTAAAGTTCACATCATGATTATTTGAAATTACAGGTTCATGCATTACAACCTGATGGCTGAGCTCCCCAAAGGCTTTTTCAGGCACTTGACGCACATCATCAGAGTGTAAGACTCCATAACGATCCTTTCCTTCACTCACACCTTCAAACAATCATTTTAACAATAGTCTATGGTATTTATCAATTAATGATTATTAATGGCTTTCAAAGATGCAATAATGAACTAATATTTCTTCTTTTTCTTCTTCTTCTTCTTTTTTTGAATTTTAGAACCTTGGACACCAACCTGATGTGCTGCCATCTCGATCTTTTTAGGCAGGATGCTGATTGCGAATATGTCTTCAATGATAACTTTGCAAGCTGCCACTCCATGTTCCGCCACCATGCTCCAAGGAGAACTCTTTGGATTGTCGGTCTGCTCTCGTTGTTAGGGTCTTTATTCGTAGTTGGGTGGCAGTATTTCTACCCTGATAACAATGTGGTCCAGTCTATCATGTTGGTGAATCTAGGTGTATCTGACGGCATCATGGGGATATACCTTATCATTATAGGTATAAAAGACCTGCAATGGTCAGGGGAATACTATCTGCATGACTATGAGTGGCGCACCGGGTGGTTTTGCCATTTCAATGGTGCCATGTCTGTCTTTTCAAGTGAAGTGTCAGTGATGATGATTTCTCTGATCGCATTGGACAGACTCAAGAACATCGTGTTTCCTTACACCTTTGCAAAAATTACCCCAAGGCAGACCCGTATAATGTGCGTAGTTATCTGGCTGGTGGGAGGCGTTATGGCATTCCTTCCCTTGTCCGGAATGCACTATTTCAGTGAGAGGTATTACGGCAATAATGTAGTGTGCCTGCCCCTGCAGCTTTCCCCTGAATTACAAGAAGGCTGGGAATACTCCACTTCCATCTTTATCGTTTTGAATTTTTCCCTATTCATCTTCATCATGGTTGCTTATATTGCCATCTTGTGGAAATCATGGTCGTCAAGCAGACAGCTTGGTGCACATGGAACTGTTCGTGAAATACGAGCAAGAGCACAAAGTGCTCAGGCCAAAAGAGAAAGAGTACTTGCCAAAAGAGTCTTCTTCATTATTCTGACCGATTTCTTGTGTTGGATGCCAATCATTGCTATCGGCATCCGTTCCCACGTCGAGAAAACATTTGATCCACCTGGTGATCTGGCAGTGTGGATTGCAGTGTTCGCTCTGCCGATAAATTCAGCCATCAACCCATTGCTGTATACGCTTTCTACTCCACAGGTAACATGTTTCTCTTTTTTGTTACTTTGGAATAGCACCTACCGTTATGTTCACATTTGGTTTCGGGTCAGAGCAGGCTGGCAACTCAATTTTGTAATTGTAACGATTGACATACAAAACAAGCATGAAAAAGTAAATGATCGGACAGATTTTTTTAGCTTCTCCGCCGTTGACTTTAGCCATAGAAACCAACGTGACTTCTAAATACGTTACTTGAAAGTCTTAACGTAAACTATTCAATATATTTTGAATGTCTAGGTTCAGCCTGTGTTGAAAGCAAAACTGAGGATGTTGTGGTCCAATGTTCGATCTATTTTCAGCAGAGGACAAAATCAAGAAGGTACAGTTTTAAGTTCCATTGAAAAATACCACGATAACAATAATTATATTTCAAACCTTGAAATGAAGAAACTTTAACTTTTATCAAATTGAGTATGAGCAACCCAGTTTTCTTTAGGTTACTTATGTGATTTTTACTCCAAGGCTTTCGAGGGGGAATAGGATAGAACTGGCATGAAATCGTAGAAAACACATGTATTTTTTTTTTCGAAAAAGAAACTGAGCAAATTATTGAAACCACAAATGTACAACTTACAATATGTAAAGTTGTAGCATACGTAAAAGAGAAGGAAGAGTGATCCTAAATAGAGAGGGCATCAATGTATTAAATCATCAATTTTAATGGTGGAAATCATGCTTTCAGTTCGATTTTTGAAGGTTAGTGTCTCTAAAACTAAACTATTAGGGAACATTGAGACAAATGGATGCCATTTGCGATAGATTTTTAAAATAGCATGCCAGTCAAAACTCATTCTGCAAACAATTCTCAAAGTATGGATTGCTATACTTCTGTCTTAAATCATAAGGTTAAGATTCTGAATTGTAGAATGCTTTTTTTATATAAACCTGACAATGGCTATTCAGTTTTAAATTGGTGTTACTTTTTCATATGAAAGAAGCAGATAATGATCAGCAGGGACAGATTGGAAATGGAGATGAACATGCTAACGTCGAAGAGGGTAAAAATAGAGTGCTTCTTAGTGTAGTCACATACGAAATATCTTCTTCACGCCTTTGTAGGGTTCTCTGTATGATACTTTTCTTTCCTTTCTCTTTTCTATACTTGATTTCTTTTTTCATTTCCTTTACCGTAGGAGAGCAAATTGAAATGCAGGTATTGGAACACAACGAAATCCCAGAAGTGGAAGCCCCTGAATTGCCTGCACCGCAACCAGGTCAGTTAAGAAATATAAGAGTTTTGATGCTAACGATAAAGCTTTAATTGACTTTGCAATCCAAAACTCTTGGCAGGTATGTATAGTTTAATCAATTAACCTAACAAATATTAGTTCTCTCAAATTGAAATACCTATAGAAACCATAGCATTCCTTTTCTGCTCTGATAATTTCTGTAGGTGCATTTTAAGAAAGGATAGATGCTTAATTCCTGTTTTTTATTTTCTTTCCCGTAGGAGAGCAAATTGAAATGCAGGTATTAGAATACAACGAAACCCCAGAAGTGGAAGCCCCTGAATTGCCTGTACCGCAACCAGGTCAGTTAAGAAATATAAGAGTTTTGATGCTAACGATAAAGCTGTAATTGACTTTGCAATCCAACTCTCTTGGCAGGTATGTATAGTTTAATCAATTAACCTAGCAAATATTAGTTCTCTCAAATTGAAATACCTATAGAAACCATAGCATTCCTTTTCTGCTCTGATAATTTGTGTAGGTACATTTTGAGATAGGATAGATTAAGGAATGGTTTCCCATATGACAATAATGTGACGAAATTAGGTTATATTACTTTTGGTTGATAAGTTACCTCCAGACATTCTGCTGTTAAATTGCCATATGCACTTTTTTAAGACCTCCACTCATGAGATTCCCATTCCTTTACATTGGTAACCTGTACAGTGTATTATGGACGGAAGATACCATCGTCTCCCATATGACACGGTTGTAGTTAATAAATAATACATATATATTGAAAATGATCTTTCATTGTTTCCAGTTTTCACTTATATTGTATGAAAAATAACTTAATGATAATTCTTTGCTCTGTTGACAGCAATTGAACAAGCCTGTGGAGGGGATGCGAATCCATCTTCCTCAGGTAAAAATTTATTTATGAAAGAAATATATCAAGAAGGCGTAGACAACCGCTTGATTTAAGAGAAGTACTAGTACTGCAAAAGTCACAGTTGCCCAATGTGACTTCAACTGCAAATTGCTTTTTACAAACGGTCATAGGAATCGCCAAAATGAAAAAAGGTAATGCGTCTTAACAACTATATTTGGCAGGGATATTATTTCAGCAACTATTTTCATGCGCCCAAATTAACTTTCAGATTTAAATGTGAGCTTTGTAATTGGGTGTTATTTCATAAATCAATAAATAATTGAATACATCTGAAATTCTGACGTACCTAAAATAAAATTTGTAGAGATATTTATTGCAGAATAACGCATGAACCATAAGTATCATGAAACATTTTACTCTACTTGTTCCTTAAAACAGATTATCAGGAGGGTTTTGACATCAGACCAGCCACTACAAAGACTGTGGAAGGTAAACGCCTTTTCAATTTTCATTTCATTTTTTTTCGGAAATTTCATAACTCTAAAAAAAACAGCGAATTGTGGCTGGTGCTATCAAGCTGGCGCACTTGGTATACTTGATTGCTTGGTTTTGTATGTCACACCAATAAGACTGGGGTTATCATGTTAACGCTTAATCACCAATCAAATCACGATTCTAAGTCTGTCACATGAAAAAATTTACGAGAGCAGCTTGTCGGTCTCTATTTCCGGTAAGGTACAAAACCCTTTCTCAGTTACTAAACCTAATGGGTAGATGAATTTAAAAAACTCTTATTGGAAAGTTTGTTGTCGTCAAAGACTTAAGACTTAGTTGCGTTGTAAATGTAACTAACGTAACTTTTAATAATAAATCTGATTTCACACAGCTGGTAAATCTGAGGAGCAGGTGGAGGTTGAAGAGATTTCGGTGCCCAGTAACAAAGGTAAAGGAGATAATGGGTTTTGATTGGTCACTAACCATTAATGATTTTAACTTCTAAGTAAAAACACAAAATTTAATGACTGTATACTAACTTTTTTCGTATCAAATAAATCATTTTCTAAAGGAGCTAAAAAAGGTGAAGAAGAAGTGAAGGCGCCTGAGCCTGACATGGATGTCGCAGAGGAAGGTAACATTTTTTTATAAATCAGAAGAGATAAATTCAAATTGGTCCACACATGCTTTATAAGGTGATGCATAATCAGTCTACTCAATTGACTGAAGATCACTTGAAGTGCTTAGTCGAAAGGTCGTGGTTCATATCGGGAGGTGACTTCATTGAGAAAAAACAAAAAAAACCACACCACTTGGGCATTATTATACCTCCTCGTAACGAAGAGCCATAACTTTTGATACAATGCTAAAATCCAACATTTATGAATTTATGAAGCCGTTTTACTAGTTTGTTTGTTTGGGTTTTTTATGGATACAGTAATAATTTGCCCAGATACAGAAAACATAGCCGCCTCTTACCCCATCTCATTGAATGGACATGGTTACTTTGATGTTGTGTACCTCAGTTTTCAAAACACTTCAACACAGACATGAAAAAATTTAATGAGCTTTGATAAGTGGCAGCCCTCTTTTCTGTGTTTGTGAAAATTATTATTGTATCGCTTAAAAGAAAATGAGCGCATTGTATTTCAATCTCTTTTCGTATTCCATCCAGGGGAAGAAGAGGTGTTTGATACCAGACTTTAGTTCTTTGTTTTCGAACCAAGGTAAATGCTTATTACGTCTGCTTTAATACTGAATACCGCGGACTAAAGGGTTGTGGAAAACAAATCCCTCTAAAGAAAATGTTTTTTTTTTGTTACATGCATCTTTCTAATCTTATAGAATACGTGTAATATTTGAGATGTAGGGTGAACTCTACGCTAAATTTTTTAAGTCCTTGGCTAATTCAAACCAATTTCAAATTTGAGATTTCACTGCAACTGTAATGATTGAAGTTATTGGAGATGAAGAAGGAAGTCTGATTTTTTATTGCTATAATATACTGTTTTTATTTTTTCAAAGTCACTTGCGAATTTTTTTCAGCTATGCCCTTCATTGTTGGCAGAAAGGGTACCAAAACATTTTCAAATTGATCAATTTTTTTCTCTGCTCTTGTTGACGTATGATTTGAAAAATTATAATAAAAAAAAAACTTCTGGGTGGCAAGTACGCCGCACTGATGAGTGCTCTCTCTGTATATGCTTGTATATTCATATCTGCCTTCTGTCCTTAAAGCACTGACCAGCTTACTCACTGACAGTCTGGTCACTTGACTTTCTGACTAACTGGCCGGTAAGCCGTCAAATTGAATTGACTACCTGAGCTATGACTACTGGCTGACTGACAGATGGGCTGATTATCTGCCTGACTGTTTTCCGGACTCTCCACCCGGCCAGTGGGCATGGTTATTACTAACTAGATTATATTATGGCTGCAATACACTTCAATGCAGACATGTAAACATTTAATGCTAGACTGGCTGATTGTCGGGTCAGTATATCAAACAAACAACTAATCGATAATTAACTTTTGCATTCATTGATTAGCATGCTTTTTTCTTTTGCGTCTGACAGTCTACAAGAGCCAAAGACATTGCCATTAGTATGGAGACCGCGAGTGCTAGAGAAAAACTGAAAGTGTTTAAAGAAAAGGGAAAAAACAATTCTAGTAATCAATACGTATGGTCGTATGGTAACATCTTAGTAAAAAAAATCTGCTTTTAATCCCTTTTTTTTAGATTTAATTTTAACAATAATTAATAATTAAGTATAGTTATGGTAATTATGGTATATTATGGTAATTAAGTATAGTTGGAGTGGAACATATTGTGCTATATCTGAGTAGGCGTGTAGTGGTAGTTCATCTTTCTTTTGCTTTTTTTTTCCCGTTTTTGGTTTGTTTGTTTGTTTGTTTTTGTAACATGTACATCTACCTGACACTTTAAGTCTGTTAGTTTTAGCGTATTTCTAAAGACCATGATTGCTGCACTGCAGTTAAGTCGGATGGCTCAAAACGGAGCACAACAATATCAGGGGTGTAGCCAGCCTAGAGTCCTGTACCTTTAAATTTTATCATATCACTCTTGCAAATTTTGAAACAAAAATTGAACTTTCTCAGGGTATAAGCCCACGGCAAGTCGAAAAGCTGGCTATAGTCCTGATGTGATAAGATATTCTATTCTGCATGCTGATCTTTCCATCATGAAATAAAATATAGCTGAGTAAATGTTTTGATAAGGAATACCTCACTGGTTTTAAAAGTAATGTGTAAGTTTATTTCCATGGAAAATGTTAAGTTTATTCGGAGTTTACTCATAGTTTAGAGGGGATTTGATGTCCCAGAAGAACTTTCTTGTAGAGTTCCTAATATGGAAAAGAGCATAGAAGGTTAATAATGTGATAAAAATAGAAAACTAACGAGCTTTAAAAAGAATTATCAGATATTAATCTGCACAACAACTATTTAGATAATTCATTTCTAGGTTTTGTTTAAACACGAAAAATCATCTAAAATTTGACAAAAAAAACTTAGACAAATGCACGGGTTGAGGACGTCCACTTACTAGATATTTGATGGTACGCTGGTAATCTAAATAGTTCATTTCTTAACATTTTAGAACTAATCCGCGAGCATTAAAGTCGTAAGGAGTTAAAGTGACGTTAATTGTGGGTTGTATATTAAATCAAAGAACTTAGACTTGCGGTTAAGATTTCCGCAGCTAGTAGACATTAGGCGGTACAGTAACAATCTGAATAGTTCGAACATTACTACCACTCGTCCGGCAAGTATTCAGAGTACGTGTCGAGTTGTTTAATTTCGTTAGTATCTCTAGTTGAAAAAAAAAAAGGTAAAAATGTCACACAAAAAAAGAGAAACAATTACTGGATAAGACGTCATGCATTAGAGATTTAACAATATATTGAATGACCTAACTAGCTTATTTCTAGAATTTTTATAACTCGTATGAGAGCATAATGATAGCTAAAAGGTAGAGTGACGTCTATTTTCGTTATGTTACTACGTTCTTTATGAACGCAAATTCCTTAAAAAAGAAATTAGAAAGATGTTGTGGTAACGAGTAACAAGTCAGATATAGGATATTAATTGGTACAACAACAATCTGATAGTTCACTTCCACAACAAGCTTGCGAGTACTTTGCATGCAAACTACGTTTAGAATTGTTAGAGGAAATAAACAAGGTCAGAGTTCGTTTGTTAGAGGTTTTTACAGAATGAAAATAATTTAAGTAGGTCCTGTCTTAGAGTTTTTATAACTCGTTTGCGAGAATTATAGTCATTAGTGACCTCTGTCATGGCTGAAGCCTGCCTCTTTACATAATTTACATTATTATTAACATTAACCTGAAAATCGACAAAAAAAGAAAAAAGGTCTAAGAATACCACAAACTTAGATATTTAGTAGTGTTTTTAAATCTAATTTTGTAGCCCATTTCTAGATTTTTTTAACTCACAACGAGAATTCTAGTTCATTGTAGTATGTGGTATTTTTTTTAACTTTGTTGAAACGTGATCATTAACATGGCTTCTACAGTAAAAATAACTTGAATGTGTGAGTGGCTTTTTGAGGGAAGTCACACCGAGTTACGAAGAAGGGTTCCAGATCTACTATAAAACGTTAACGAAGACTTCAATAAAACATCTTTATGACCTTACACATGAGTCCGTTCTCAGTTTACCCTGTCAAGGTTTCTAAGTCACGCTTCGGGTTCATCCGCAGTGTGGATTATGTGCCACAATGACCTGTGACAAGTAAACTGATACAAAATTGCTTTCTGTATCTCTCATAATGTTGAACTTTTCGTTTTAATGAGTTATTCAGTCTGAATTTTTCCCAGAAACTGAGCTGTTTTCTTTTAAAACCATAATGTATCTTCTTGACGCGACTCTCTTGGGGGTTTTTGGTTATACCCGATGTAAAAAAAAGGGGTAACAAATATATATTTCCGGGAGGTTAGGAAACATTTTTAAGCTTTACGTTTCTATCCCAAGACTTCCACCAAGGGTGGGTGGGAGTAACGGTAAGCATTTAAAAAACCCTCAGATATGAAATCTTTACTGCACTGTGATTGGTTTAGAAGTCTCGCACCACCCTTTGTTCTGCCTTTTAGGGTGTTGACTCGTCATGAATTTTAGTCCATAGTGACTGCTTGTGATATTTCCTTCTTGTCAACCGCTGAGCGAACTTAAGAAATTCAATAATTTGCCACTGCGGTTAAATTTATTGGGGGACTAGAATTTGCGCTCCAAAGTTATATTTCCAGTGAAGGACTCGAAGGTGTAACATGTAGAGATACACAGCTAACTATGACCACACTTGAAAGAGACCTTCAGTTAAACCTGAGTAAATCGAGCCACAAACCTGAGTGAAACTAACTTAACTTAAATAACTTAACGTCTGTACAACCCACTAGAAGCAAACCGGAAAATCTTCCCTTCCATTCTACACTCTTCCTCGTGCTACACAGCTAACCTTGCCTCTGGAAGCCTGACACAGTGAGGACGAGCATAAACGTGGGGTAAGTGAGAGTAAAATCGAATTAGAATGAAGGAAGGTGTCATACCTTCCCAGAACCTCGCCGATTTTTGCTCGCTCTCTTTTACTCTTCTCTCCTCTTACCGCGAGCCTATCACCAGCTATGCCTTTAACGACGAAAAAAAAGGTTTTCTCACAAATTTAATTCACGCGGATCACATCTACATGAACTGATCATTTTATAAAATGAAACATATGGAGAAAAGGTAAATCAATAGAAGGCGTTCATGCATATTAGCTTGTTAATGAATATTTCTGCAGTTAAACCACTTTTTACATATAATTACAAATACAACATTCTTTTGAAATATACTCGAACTTATATTATCTTCAAATTCACCGGTGTCTTCTGTAAAAACTCCATTGACGGGACAAGCTGAGTTTTCAACTCCACCTCGAGACAGAGATTTCAACGATTTAGTTCGCACCTTTGATATACGATTGTGGAACACCAGGGTAAGCGTATCGTCGACTCTCAAGTGTTTTCATTCCTATCTGAAATTGCGTTAGTAAATCGTATTCTTCTCACTTTTTTCTTAAGCATGAAATCTTTAATAAACTGTGATTCGTCTAGAAATCTCGCGCCACCCTTTTTTTCCTACATACGACTATGGAATACCAGGTTACGAGTTTGGTTCGTTAGCACGTAGCGTCTACTACAACGCCTTTGCGCGTTTACGGGCGGAACGGGGAAAGATAGAATGTGGCCGAGACTAGTTCAGAATCATTATATACCACTTCGATAAACAAATCATGGCCGGTGATAGAAATTGACTCCAATAGCACGAATGGTAATGTACACTGAAGAGGTTCGAATGGTGAGGACTGAGCCGCTCTCCTTGTTTCAGCCTATATGACGAGCGCGTGATGTTCGTGTGATTTCTCAACCAGCATGCATTTCGTGCTGGTAGAGTTTCACAATTGGTTCAATTTAACGCACTATAAAGATGGAATTTTAGTCTGCACTGTTTACAATACAGCGTATACCCAAAGCGTAATTTCCTTTACAATTTCGAATTAGATTTTCTCGGCTAAAGCAATACTTAACTGGATGAAACTTTACAAGATTACCAAGTTAAGTATAAATCAGAGCTGGAAAAAATATCCAGTATGGTTTCTAATTAAGCTGCCATAAGCCCGGGGTAAGTGTTTAATCATCATAAAAAATAGTTCTTGTTGCGCTGGGGCTTGCAGGAGGGCGAGACGAACTTGTGGGTCTTCTTTTGTTTTTTATTTTAACCTTCCTCTTCGATAGCATCAGCGCCTAAAGAAAAAAATAAGTGAACTTACGATGAAATTTCTAGAAGTGTTCGATGGTCGTTTGGGTTCTAGCGAAATTTTCTTAATTCTCCAAAGACTTCTGAACCAAAGTCGTCCGGTTATAAATGTTTTATTGAATTCTTGGATGCAAATGTTGACAAAAAAAATAATAATAAAAAGTTTCTCAGGTAAAAAGATAGAACTAAATTGATTTTTCGAAATGTTCTAGGTGCATTTTTAACACTGAGATATGCGATTCCAATCACAAGCCTTTCATTTTCCCCAAACGGTAATCTTTTACAGCGTCGTTACACAGTTTTCTGTAAATACCTGTGTTAGTATGGGCCGTACAATCACATTACCAGGAGGCTGCATCCAAGGTTCATCATCTATTTGTACGGGCATCTCTGATTTTAATTTGATGTTGATCTGTAATGAAGTAAAAATAATTGTCATCAATTAAAAAAAAAGCATTGAAGCGGATGAACGAGGTGGGTAAATTTCTAAAGAAATTGTGGTTCTGCGTCGGTGTGGGGGGGAGGGGAGGGGGGAAGGGAAGGGAAGGGGTGGTATTACATGATAGTTTTTTATCAACTGATTTTATAAAGTAAATATGCAGAAAAAAAATGACGCTACGCCACTGGTGGGAACATATTAACGTGAAAAACAGAAATAATAAGAGAATAGTACGAGGATAATCAACTTATGGCTTCATTATGTTATTTACTGGATTACAACCAGACATCTATACCTGGGCTCCCTGTGCTAGCCGAATACCAGTCCTGATTCCACTTTGAATCTGACCCTTTTAATAAAGAATTCATCTCAATTACGAACTAAGGCACCATTTTTATTGCTAAATAAAAACGTTTCCTGTGCAAATACTTAAGAAGAAAGGAAAAGGCAGGATACAAAAATTGTGGCAGTTAGTAGAAAAAAATACGCGGAGCAGATTGGAGAGAACAGTATGGTGCATATGCCTGCTGATGCTAGGGTGTGAAGGGTAAAGATGGTGGTGATTCTGACTCACTAGGTGCATTACTCCCTGAAGTCCAACCATCTCAACAAGACCGTCACAGTGACAAGCTGGGGAATGACCCTGCAAAAAGATTCAAGCAATTTCAATTGTGTGTGGAAAAGGAATCCAGGATTGCATTTATTTCGTTTAACTTCGCTTTGCGATTGGTCCAGATAATTCAAGCCACTCTCTGAACCAATCACGGGCATAACTAAAACTAACAGTGGTTTGGTCATTTGCTACTTCCCGCGCTATTGGCGGTTTGGACAATTCTACTCTTCGCACTTATTGGCTTCTTTATAGCTAATGCGCTGAATCTTAGAGTCTTTTCCAGACCTCATCTTCCAGGGACAACATGTCATGGTTATTTTATCAGTTGTTTGGTGCTAAGAATATGAGCAGATATCACCACTAAATTCATGAAGTACTACATACATCTTCTTTGTCTGGTCCCCATGCATCTGTGCCTGCTCCCCAACTGGCCGGAAAACAAATTAAAAAAAAAAGTTAAAGCGCAAAATTTATACAAAAGAATAAAAGACTTTACAAGTAATGAATTGATAATCGCAGGTCAGCTGCTATCAAAGTAATCTCAGAAAAGAAGCCTTAAAAATTCAGACTTTGACTAGAATCGAACCCGGGCCTCCCACATAATAGTTGGGGACTGCTGCAAAGCCGCGTGATATGAGTAAGACAAATTTTAAAAGGTTGTTCGTTCCCGTAAAGGAATCAGATCACAATTATATAAAACAAATAATGTTGACCTACACGAATCATACTTTCACCGGGCATAAAAACTGTGCAGCTTAAAATTACTTGTTGAAGCCGATGTGCAGCGATTTTCTTGCAATTAAATTGAAAATCTAACCACTGCAAAGTTAATTCGAATTAATTTGATCGGCCTCAATTTCAAGCTTTTACTTACCTGCCTATGTTCGGAATTACAATTCCTTCTAGTGTTGGTAAGTCAAGTTTTTTGCCATCAATCTGCAGCGAAAAGGAAGTAAATAAGATACTGGTCCCTAGAAAGTTAAAGAGGACGAAAGGCAAACAAGCACCGCAGAACGCCAAAACAAAACGCTCAGGTGTGATTGGAGCATGAAATAAAAAATTGTGCAACTGATACGCATGCAATCATTAAGAGTTGAATACAACTGACAGACGATGATGATTTGGACCAACACTCGATGCTAAGAAAGTTAATTCTGATACAGGGGTTTCAATAACCTTTTTCCATAAGCAGCTGTCGATGGTAAAATAGGCGGCTGTGGCCGAAAAGGGGCAGTATGGTGAAACCCAAACATGAGCCCGCTTGCAGGGTAAACAAAAGGCAATAACACCCCTTTTATTGTGATCAGCCATTCAATACCATCGTTCTACAGATTAATCACCTCTATTTCGACCTCTTGAGTAAATGTCCGCGAGTAGCCTTTGACCATTTTCTTTATACCTGCTCTAAAGTAAACGCCTTTGTTATGAAGCCTGAAACAAAAGAAACCAAAAAAAAAGGGGGAATTAAAGATTCAACAGAGTCGCACCAACAATAAATTGCAAAACACAAAGTCGGGGTTTTTTCAACCTATCCCTTTTCAAAAGAGCTTTCAACGGAGGTTAAAATTTATCCGGAGTTTGAGTACATTAAACGCAGTAAAGATGAAACAAAAGTACATCTCAGAAGACTATGGAACCTTTGTTATCATCCAATGGCTTTCGCAATCAACACTCTTTTTCTTCAATCTTCAAACCTGTAAATTGAATCCTATGTATCCTCACCTGCTATGGAATTTATCTGGTTTTTCCTCCCTCTGAAGATGAAAATCTAAACAAAGCTCAGCTCCAATTCCGATGCCAAAGTAATTATTCATGGTAAAAATACTAGGATCGTCTTCTCTTTCTCCCATCGAGCCAAGCGCACTGTCGTTAGTGTCCGCTGAATCAAACATGACACACCATCTATCAAGAAACACTTCGTGTGCCTGATCAACGGCCATGAGAAGCGATACAGGACTCTCGCCACCAGAGTAACCACCTCCCCAATGGAGAACACGAGAGAGATCATTACCTGTAAGTTGAGAATCTCGTTCAATCTCCCACTCATTTTCTAGCTACTATGGAAATCACGAGAGAGATGAATACATATAAGCTGGGAATCTCATTCAATTTCCCACTAACTCTCTTGTTACTATAGAAATCACGAGAGAGATTCATTCATACGAGAGCCTCGTTCAATTTCCCACCCGTTCTCTTTTCACTTTGCTACAACACCCGAACAGCAGCTTTTCAAAATACGCTATAACGGTATTTCTACTAATTGAAACCTCTGCTATTAATCGTAACTTGAAAATGCATATAATTACCGTATAGAGTTCCAGACTTTCAGTAATCAATACTACTTGATTTACTTTCA
This sequence comes from Pocillopora verrucosa, assembly GCF_036669915.1. NCBI lineage: Eukaryota > Metazoa > Cnidaria > Anthozoa > Scleractinia > Pocilloporidae > Pocillopora > Pocillopora verrucosa. The sequence continues at coordinate 4,347,123 of NC_089316.1, read as the reverse complement.
AATACTACGAACTTTTCAGGCCTAAAAAGGGAAAATCTGCATGACTTTCCATGGTCTCTATCGCTTAGAAAACACGAATGACTAAGTCATGATTAGTTTCAGATTTCCATCTCATTGACCAAGTTTGTCGAACGAGTCTTGAAATCTATGACATATCGCAGAAAAACAAAACGTACAAAGGTACTTTTGACTCTGGAAACAAATTTTCTGTAAATCGTGGGGAACACGAATACTTTGGAAAAAATCCACTTACCAATGCCAAGAGGAAGAACTACTGATGCAGGGAGCTTACACTTTATCTCTTGAACAACATCATCCAAACATGACAGCACCCAGCCAACTGTGCCATCACCACCACAGATCAAGACACGAAAATCAGAAATAGATCTGAAAGCATAAACTCTGAAACAAAGATAAAAATCGATTCATATTTTAGATATTCAGAGATTTAAAGACGATGGGACAAAGCTGACAGAAGAAGACAAAGCTTATAGTTTTGAGTATAGAATAGCTGTAAATGATTAATCTGGGAAGCAACCTATACAACAAAATATAAATCGCTCTTCTGCAGGACGACGTCATATAAGGAAAACTAACCGCCATGCCTTTTTTGGACTAAAAATTTTACATCAATCTTTACCACTTCCTTGCTTGTTCCACCTTGAAAGCGAGGCTTGGGGGGGGAGACATTGGGTTATCTCATGTAAATATGGGTATCGCTCTTTAAAGGGCGCAATCTGCACTGGAAAGATTCTGCACCCACCCATATCTGCACTATGGCTTGATTAGCTTGGCCTCGGTCAATTCTCGTGGACACAAGAGTCTAAGGAGATAGTTCTTACTAAGTAAACAACTTCCGTGTAACCTCAACAAATTCAGGTGGGAATTCGTCTCGATATGTAGGGGGAGCGAGTTTAACATACCCTGATAATGGGCCTCCCTCTAAGAGGCTGTACACTTGATTAGGGTTGAGCAGTCTCTGGAAAGCTGTGAACATGTCTGCCCCCTGACCGCCACCACTTTTGGAGTTTACCAGTACTAGAAGGAGTTGGCTTTCAGGGGGGAACAGTCCAGGCTATAGGGAATAACAAAAAAAATCAAAATAGGCATAACTCCTTAACTGTAGGAAGAGAATACCGATATGCAAGAAACAGAAATCTTGATTCCAGTCAGTCTTTTTCAGTTCATCTGTTTTTTAAAGTACTTCTAGGAAATGCTCTACAGAAAGAACACAGAATTCGCTTTATACTTCCCATGGGCACTGCCAGTGATATAATAATGTGTCTTAATTATTAGATACATGAACTGAGCTCTAGGATTACTAGTAACTCACCACAACTTGAAAACACACTTTTCACCTCAAAAAATTCCATGGCTACAAAACAATTACAAGAAAAAATATGAGAACAACCAAAAGCCTCCCTTTGAGTATTTTATTGCGTAAAATATTAGGTCGCCAAGGTGTCGTCAATCTTGTTACCAGGGTCACTGTCACTCTTAAATGGACATGGCAGATGGTCAGGGGAACGAGGACTCAGGAAACGTACATTAGCCCCATCTAAAAAACAAACAAGTAGTTAAAAATAGGACCTGGAAAAAATTTCAGGCTCGCACTGGATTTGAACCCATGACCTCTGTGATACCAGTGCAGTGCTCTACCAACTGAGAGCTGGTTAATATGTTGGGTCCAAATATACCATCCAAGTGCTATACATACTACAGTATGTGATAAAAAACAACAATAAGGTCAAATATTTTCATCATGAGCAGGGTTTTGTCATTAGCAATTAGTACCATTGAGGAATGGACTTCTTCTAAAGTGGGTCTTAGCTTAGCAGGATTTCCTCAAGTGAAAAAAAAAATACCTGCTTAAAATTTTACTTCTAAGCGACAAGTTGGGGTGCAAAAAATTGTGCGCATGGATTGATACTATTTTCCAAGTTCTATTAATTTGAAATAAGCTATTTGCAAACATAGCTGACAACAAGATTGGCATGGCAACTTTTAAGTAAAACTCCCTTTGGGCTTCATAGCCCCTTACTGTCTTAACTGCCTTTCTCATTTCTCTTTTCACATTGTTTATTCTTTACAAATAAATTCAAAAACCCTTTTGGTTGATCATTTTTGTGGCTTCCTCAAATGAGTTTAAAGAAGCGGTGCTCAGGCTGATATTTTTAAACAGTCCTCGATTCTACTTTTTCTCTTTTCAGTGAAAAAAGAAAATTGATCATCCCTCCTCACCTAGGGTACAGAGCTCGTGGAATTCAGAATGTTATTCCTCGTAAGTAAATGTTGATTGTAAAAATGACCATGGAGGAACTATCATCAGTTGATTTTGACACGATTTTGTACCCTAATTTTGGAAACTTTCCATGCGCAACGCTTAAAAATTTGTTGACCACTCTGGAGTAATCAGCATAGAAACCAGACCTCGGTTAGTGATTGATAAAGGTGACAATTAACCCTTTAACTCCCAAGATCTGATTGTCAATTCACCCCTCTAGCTACTACACATTTCCTTGTTAATTGATTACGAGAATTAGGTGTTTAATCAAGGAAATAAATTGTACCTGATGAGTCTGAGTGTTCTCATTACCTGTTTGCTGTATAATATATGGATACTAGAGGGAGAAGTTACTTGGTAATCACTTCAGGGAGTTAAAAGGTTAAAGTACATTGCCTGAAGCGCGGGCAAACGCGACTGACCAATTCGCGACTAGCTTTTAATTTAGATTTGATTGGTTGAGAGGATGGTGCAAGTTTTCTGGACCAATCACAGAGCGCAGTAAAGCAAACCCAAAGCGAACTTGGCTTGCTTTTGATACTTCACACTTACTTTAGACACCGAAAGATTACTCTACATCGATATTTTCTTAAGAACCAGTCAAATAATCTATCGAAAAGTATTGTCCGCCTCTATTTACGATTATTCAAAGGTAATGCCACTCACTAAATGACATGGAAAGTCACGGTTAGTAGAATTTGTTCGTTTGCTCGTAATGGCGCTTCTACATCTTATCTCTCTTCCCATGGTTAACTGAAGAGATAACTTTACAAGAAACGAGGGGATTTAATTCAGCTTTCGCTCCCTGAATTCTTTCGGTTTCTGATGTGGAAGCCCCAATTGAAAGAACTTACCAAAAGTTTAGTTTGGAAGAACTCATAACTATGCTTAAATTTTGTTCACCGAAAAAATTAGGAGAATCCAGGCATTAAATGACTGAACGTGAGAATTATTAATTAAAATGCCAATAAATACCTCTCCAAGTCATTTTGCAAAGGAGTGAAAAATACCTATGGTGTTTAGACCGCGTGTCAAGAGTTATAACCCAATCAATGATATATTTGCGATAGCAAATTTGTTTGGAAACCAATTTTACGCAAACAACGAAAATGATTTGAGAAGTAAAACTTTACATAAGTCATTTGTAAGGTCAACCCTAGTAGTAGCGATCTATGAGAAAGGCCCCCGCTGGCAAAAAATGGATATCTACATATAACACAACTCATCACCTGACAGATATCACCCGCTGTGAGCGTGTGTGGGTGTGTGGGAGGAGGGGGGGGGGGGGTTGGGCGGTAAGGGAAGAAGCGGGACTGCCCGCTCCTAGAACCGATCAGATCAGAAAATTGTAAAATACCCCCCCCCCCTTCACGAACTGAGAAAAAAGGAGAAAGTGATGGTAAACTATCAACCGGCTGAAGAAGATCCTTGTGGGGTAAACTTGAAAACCCTGCCCTCTAACGGAGATTTAAACTCTAAGAACCTCCCAGTCGGTAAATAACATATTTATCTTTCCAATGACGGGTCATTTTCAATCCAGGGACATTATATCGCGGAAATAAGTTTCGTTTTCGAGAAGTTGATAAAAGAAGAAAATGAAAATGCTTGAGATGAGATCCGTAGTTTTGGATTCTCGGTTCAAAAAAGTAAGTCAGTGTTCATGAAAATAAAGAAAGAAAATGTATTTTGGGTAAAAAATTTGGCATAATTTGGATTTGAAAGTCAAATACTGTTATGAAATAATAAAAGCGTTGTTTGCCGATGAATAGTCACGTTAGTCATATAATTTAGTCAGTTTATTCAGTTCATTGCAACATTATATAAATTAGTTTTTAAAACTGCTCAAAGAGAAAAGGGAAAAGAAAAAAGAAACAAATATACCTTATTTCAGTTCCTCTTTTGAGGTAGACGTGGACTTAGAAAATTACGTGATGGAAATTTTTGTTTATTTAAAACTTAATTTATTAAAAACAACAGTTAAAACAGCTGTAAAACCCTTTACCCTTGTGTGAATTAATTATCTTCTGCTTATGCGGATAAACGCGATCAGATTCTTACAGAGTAAAGGGAAATCAGCATTCAGGTACTAAACATAAGAATTTCGTTTCTTTCTGTTCTTATTTCATAATAGTTTAATTCATCTCTCTCGCTCACTATACGGTACAAAAGTTAGATTTGAAAGTAGAGAGATGTTTTTTGTTGATAGGAAATAAGCTTCCTAGATGTTGACAGATGGCGATCCTTTCGATGAAATTATTTTTTTCTGTTTATTACCACAATATTTATCCTAAACTATTCTAGCTTCTGAACTTCTGTAATTCGATCATTTTAGTTTCTTTTTCTCCATTTTTGCGATTTTTATGTTATCGTTAGGTGCATTTTCCGCCTTTTTTGAGCAACAAAGGACAAGAAAAAAGTTAAACATATTAATTAACTAATTGATCGACGTAGAAAAGAGTCTTAATTCTTCGAAAAACACAAATAGTAGTATTATCCCCGAAATAATAAACAAGAATGTATGTTTTGTAATGGTATTTTACAATAGAGATGCGAGTTTTACCGAAAGGGAAACATATTCCTTGTAAGTTATTCAAACGTTAATTTGAAAGTCAAATGGCACATGAGAAAAAAGACAGGAAGAAGTCAGTTTGTGAACGATAAACAGTTATATTCACAGAGTAACGGACATAGTCTTAAAAAAAATTTACAACTCTTCGATTTTGTGGAGTCCTTCTAGAAGCCTTGTTCAAAATCTGTCCTGATGAGAAATTGAAAAATTGCTGAATCAATTATCCTTTTACGTGGTATAGAAAGCGCGCAACGCCTACAGATCTTTTTTCTGTCAGTTCTTTGATGATGCACTGTCTACCAATTATTGCAGTAGAGTGATAAAAGCGCAATTTCTCCTTCTATCTTCAATATATGTTGATATTAAGCAGATTTACTTTGAGAAGAACGAGACCGATTAAACCACAAAATCGCAAACCTAACATTTCTGCGGCTTTTCTTCATCTAAAGATTAAAAAACACTTTTAAATAGTTTCTCGCGACGTTCGCACCATAAATTATGCAAAATATAACTAGTATATTTATATAGATATTGAAACATCTGTTGTTTAAATAGCAATAGCCGTTCTCTTGCCAAAAAGAACGAATAGTGACGGTTTTCGAATCTTAGATAAATTTTAAAACAATGAAGGACCCAGTTATTCTATTACGAGCTCTTTTATCTAAAGGTGGCGAGCCTTCCTTTTTTATTGCAAGATAACTACATGTACACAGTCAGTACAGATGTCGATCCTGTTGATGAATATGCTACGTGCTTTACCACAATATAGTTTCTAATATGTCTAAAATATTTTCCACTGCAAATTCAACTCGATTCCTTTCAGTTTATTACCATTGTATCAGTGAGTTATGCTGTAGAGTGCATTTTACGCCCTGTCAAAACCAGTACACAACAAAATGAGTAAAATTTAAATTAATTTATGATAACTCTTCATTCAACTCATCGAAATCTCGTTTCCCTCTACCAACATCGTTATATTGTCAAGAAAAATGGTGTTGAGAATTTTGGAAAACAATCAACTCGATCGAATGAAAAATTCAAATGACATCAGAGCACAAACAAAAAGCAGGAAGCTTATAAAATTATCAGCTGAGTGATGGATAAAAGGATAACTATTCACAGCGCGAGGATTTCAATTTATTTCCTCCAAAATTCTAAATGTATCATCAATATTCTTGCCGAAGAGGTTGGAGAACACTGGAAAAGAGAAGTACCTTCTTTGAAGGAAGGAAAATTCCAAAAAATTTGTACATTCTTTCTTCTTTACATTAAAAATGCATGAACATAATATTTACTTTGCGCAACGGTCGGGATCTTGTTCAGCTTTTCCAAAGGAATAAAAATCACCTATTTCTTGTTTAGAGGATGAAAAGCGCCAAATATAGTATGGAATATTTTTATCGGTCGCCATGAATTAGCAATAAGTTTATCAATGATTCATCTCGTAACTGAATTCTAACTAAGCTCAGTGATCGCATTAGAATTCCTATTTCTTATTTTATTGGGTTGTTAAGTAGTCTGTAAGCGAGAATTGAGAGACTGATTCATTTCGGGTGCATGTTGATGGACTGCGTAAATTAAACCTGATAATATGAACTTATCGAGGTACTTTGAATGGCCTCTTTTCCAAGATATTTTGGCTAAGGAAGGAAAAGAAGAATAATTATCCGCTCTACAAAATTTCGTGCGCGTATTTAAGGCCATTTAAAAAAAAAAGAAAGGAGTTCGAGTAAACACAAGCTAGCACGAGGTTTATTCAAGATGGCCGACCTTTAACCCAGCAGGCAATTCAGAGCCTAATCCTACAGCTTCCTTAGATACATATATTACTCTACGCGTTAAAACAAGAAAAAAACTTATATTCACAAAGCTGCTCTTTCAATTATTTTTTCTTTTTATTTCGTGTTCCTATTTTGGAATTCTTAGTCCAACAAAAGATTTTACAATTGGTTTATTACAACTGGTAGACAGGGACTTTTTCCCCCTTTACAATAAAATATTGAAAGCTTTAAAAAAGACAGCGCTCGAATTCAATTTCTATTTAGATTCTGAATGCAGAAAAGTCATCCATCAGTCATAAGTGTTCCAAGAATTAATATTTTTTTATGCTGATATTAGATGACATCAGCCTCAGTAACCAAAGTACATTATCTCAATTTCAGATTTAAAAAAGAGTTAACTCTCTCAACATATCAACATGTTTTTTTCAGGAAATAGGTGTCGAGAAGAACAAGATTCATCATTTATGGACTATCCAGAATAAACCGTATAATAAATGATCTTGTTGTTTTCAATCTTGGTCCCAAACTACGTAATGGACCGAGCAATGGTCTATAGAAAAGAAAATGTCAATCAATTTCGTCGAAGATAAAAGCATACATAAACATAATCTTCTATTTGAATACAATTATTGCATTTCATTGTGTCTACATGTATTTTGTTTACAAATCTCTGTTGGTTTGATGTAAGCTTACAATGAATAAGGAAAAATTAAGCATATGAACTTTACTTCTAGAGCACACAACATTGTGATGGTATCTTCAATGGCCAAGTGGAGTTTCATCCTTGTTTTCTGTAAGCGCCTTGGCTGTTTACAACCATTATCTAAGAATTTTAAGCTTTCTCATTCTTTTTTTCTAATTATGAAGGAGGGGAGGCTCCATGGGTGGGGTGGGCGCCACTGGGAAGGGAACAGAGATAATGAGTGGGATATTCGACGGAGGAGGGTACTGAAGAGTTAGAGGATGAACGAAGACGGCACCTGCTGAAAGAATGTATCATGCAACTTTTAGGTTTAAAAACTATGCATGTGAAATGGGCGCTTTCTTTGTTACAAATTGTCCAAGGCGTCAAGATTGTCTCATCTGAGGTTGAAATAAGGATCTCTTGCATATTTTGCTGGTGCACTAATTTTTATGAGATTTCAATCTCTTTCAAGTTCAACAAAATTAACTCAAATTAAAATTCAATAAAATAGTTCCAATGAAATTTATTTGAAAACCAGTGAGAAACCAACTTTTCTCTATCCTCGATACACTTTTTTTCACAAGGAAACTAGATTTACGGTCTTAATTCTAAATCGCTGGCACTTTTTCCATTTGGAATCGGAGACTCTTTGGTGCAGTGGCTATACTCCAAGCTTGGTGAGCCCTAGCCCTGACCGACAATTTATGTTGTGTTATTGAGCTGGTTACTTCACACAATGTCTGTGCTTATTTCTTCATTTAGCTTTTGTTTGTTTTGTTTCTGTCAAGCTAGGATAACCTCTGCGGGGTAATAAATGAATTTTTTTAAGATTTAATTTAACTCGAATGTTTGAAATCGTCATTCGTTTTGTCCCAGCTGGAGCAGAAGTCGATTTGTGGTATTACTTCACTCTCTCCTGCGCGGAGTAAAAAATAAAGTAAAGTATATTTTTATTTAGGATTTGTTTAATGGTCTAAAATTCAATAAATGGAGTAATTGTGCTCGCAAGACAGAGCTCAGCTTTTTTGCAAGCCACTGTCTTTTTTCTTGGTCTTAATGTATCATTTATAATTTCTTCATAATAACTATCAACTGTTTTTGTTGCAACCAGACTAATTGACTCGTTGCAGTTATTGCAGGTTTTATTGAGTATGATAAGCAAGCACGTGCACAAGATTGGAAACGAGTCCAGGAGTTTGACGGGAAAAAATTTCTCTCAGTTTCACGGGGAAATTATGTGGAACTAAACTTTACAATACGCAGCGACTTTCCACTACTATGTCTATGGGGATTTAATCTTGAAATTCGTGATGGCAGTAGTCAGTCAACCAATCTTCTTGGTGAATTCTGTGGAGATTACGGAACTGGAGTAGTGAGATCCAGTGGACGATACATGTGGTTGAAATTTATCCGGGCAGATCTCTATAACTTCGACGTATTCTATACCGCCAGATCCATCAATGAAACAGGCATGATGTTTCTTTCAATTAATCAATATATACCTATATATATATGCATATAGATATATATCTATTACTAATTTTAAATTCCAGAAACAAGTAGACTTTTAGTTAATAGAGTAAGAGAAGTGGTAGGTTTTGAGCTTGGTAAAGAAGTAGAAAAAAATGTTTTTCGTCTGGTCTCGAGCGCAGCACGAAGAAATGAAAATTTCCAAAACTACAAGGTTTTATCCACTTTGTGAGATTATTTTGTCATTCCGCGACGAATTTCTTTACTTCTTTTGCTGAAAGCCAGGCTTCTTTTTACTTTCATTTTTCTCCATTCACATGCTAGTTTTAAACGCAGACGGATAACAGAGATTTCGCCCGCATTTCAATATCTCACCAAAATGTTCTTGGAAATTATAGTGAAATCACTAATGCTTAGTTTGACATGAAAAACAAAATTAAAACATAAAAAAATAAAAAGTTGGCACTCGAAGGTCTACCGTATCCTTAAATCCACAGACAGACAGGCGGAGACAAAGAAAGGGGAGGGATACAAATAGAATCCGTATGTTACTTTGGCCTGAACACTGAATTGTGTCAGAGTTAGAATATTTTTTGATGTGCATGTATAGGAATTATCCTCCCGAACTGTTTCTAAGGTTTTCTGCATACATACACCATTATAATTCCAACAATTATCTTCCTTTTTTCTTTGAAATCTAATATAGTCAATCCTACGTTGGATCAAGCTGCAAATACGCAGTATGTATTTTTGAACAGAACCTCTAAACTGTGGTGCCCAGTGAAAGGTGCGCCAGCTCCATACATTGTATGGAGAAAAGATGGTGTCACTGTTCAAAATAGTACCAGCATAACATTTCCGCTTCAAGTAACTTCAGATAGAAGACAACGTGAATTATAGCTGCGAGGTAAGAAGAGATGGAGAGGTATTAAGAAGAAACATCAGCCTCAGAATTGAAGGTGAGGTATTATTGTTTTGTTGAAGTATATCAGTACTTTGTATAATTGGATTATCTAAACCTGTACTTTTTCATTTGCTCAAAATTCTAACCACCCCGAAAACGTTTAAGCTACTTTGGTGGTTGGATCTTATTTGACCTTTCAAAAGTGATCTTTCCATATCCCTTTTATTTAATTTGTATGTTGTTTTTAGGTTTGAATGCTAATTATTTGTATGATAGTTATCTCGTGAAGGGGAAGGCGTATATGATGATAACCAAAGGAAATTCACATTTGTACGCTTAAACTTGTTTCTATTCCAAGTAAAGTTACTTTAACAGTTTGTCGATTTTGGCGCCTGCATAGAGTGTACCTGAAGTTCGTGTTTTCAATCCAGTTTTCATCTTTGACTCATGATCAGTTAATTTACATCGTAACTCTGAAGTGTTCGTTTAATCTTGGTAATTGTGATTTTACAGTAATGTTCTATCAAAGTGAAATATTCTTCGTTGCCCAAACAACTGACTTAAGTCTTACAAATTTGAAGCCTTTGTTGACGAATTTTAACGGCCAATCATTTCTTGCCTCATTTTAGAGTGCCCAGGCTCTTGCGAGTGTGACGTCCTCCACCAAACTATCGTTAGTGTGAATTGCCGTGGAAAAAGCTTTAATTCAATTGCATGGAAATTTCCGCTTGCTATGTCAAAATTGTGAGTGTAATTAAACAGTTATAAACACAGCGTGTAGTTTAATAACAAAGTGGGAAATGAAGGATTTGCTTTATCGGGTTGATCAAAGAGTGTAATTAGCTGTCAAGCCACGCTAACGAAGAATCTAAACTCATTTTAAGTCTTAACTCTCGATTTCAACAACGGTTGCAGCACACATATCGTAACGGTTGTACTCAGCATGTACTTTTTACACGTTCTAACGTTATCTTGATAGGCACTTAAGAAACAACAAGCTGAGGGACTTGCCCCAAGGAATCTTCAGTAATTATACCCAGCTGGAGTGGCTGTAAGCCAAGACTATTTGTTATTTGTGTCAGACACGTTTGTAATGATTCTTGATAGGAATTTGAGTAACAGTGAACTAAAGGACTCCTCCCCGAGTAATCTGCGGTTGTAATGTTGAGTCTTTCTAGCTCCCAAAAATCATGACTAGCTTCGCCCAACCTTTACATGAACACCTGAAGTGTACCTGAACTCATTATTTCAGTCACTGTGTCAGTGACACGGACTGACGTGTGATCTTGTGGCCTGATCGTCCGGATGGGGGTAGTCCTGCGAAGGATAGTTGTCGACTGACAATATTTCTTTACTCGACCCTTAGGATAACCTCCGCTGGACTTATCGAAACGTCGGAATTGGTTCCGAACACAATCCTTCGAAGCACCACTTTCACCCGGACAATAATAATTACCCGATAAATTCTTCTTAATTTGGGGAGCCTCCCCTCTAGAGATTGCGAAATCCCCCCACCCCTGCTTTTTTAGTGTTAATGGGTATTTAATCAATGCCCCCTCCCCCTCCTTCAGGCTCTGGGTTTACATAGAGCTCCCAATCTAAGAATTAAGGCACAGTCTCCAAAAATAAAGAAAAAATACTTAACGTGAAAATGGAACGAGCTCACTTACAGTTCTGGTTAAGCACAAGATAGGCTATATTCATAGCTGATAGAAAATAAATGATCACATAGAATTGTTTGAGCCCCCCTATCAAAGCTCACACGAAAGTACAGCATTACCGGATGCACCCTTTGATTTAATGTAATTATCGAATACATGGTAATGAACACCACCCTCTACCAATTCTCGGCAGGGATATTAACAACAACCAGTTGAAGGAATTACCATCAGGCATATTCAGTAACAATACCAAGCTGTCCGCCCTGTAAGTTAGGACCCTTTCTTCTTTTTGTAAAGAATGCCTAATATCCATCTCGCACAGGGCAAGATAGATATCATATCAAAGCATGCAAGGAAATACAGCATTATCGGATACACCCTTCAATTCAACGTAATTGTTGAATACATCGTAACAAAAAAACACCACCTCCTATCAATTCTTGGCAGGAATATAGGCAACAACCAGTTGAAGGAATTACCATCAGGCATATTCAGTGACAATACCAAGCTGTACGCTTACAATTCTGGTTAAGCACAAAATAGGCTGTATTCATAGCTGATAGAAAAGAAATGATTACATAGATTTGTTTGAGCCCCCCTATCAAAGCTCACACGAAAGTACAGCATTACCGGATGCACCCTTTGATTTAATGTAATTATCGAATACATGGTAATGAACACTACCCTCTACCAATTCTCGGCAGGGATATTAGCAACAACCAGTTGAAGGAATTACCATCAGGCATATTCAGTAACAATACCAAGCTGTCCCTCCTGTAAGTTAGGACCCTTTCTTCCTTTTTGTAAAGAATGCCTAATATCCATCTCGCACAGGGCAAGATAGATATCATATCAAAGCATGCAAGGAAATACAGCATTATCGGATACACCCTTCAATTCAACGTAATTGTTGAATACATCGTAACAAAAAAACACCACCTTCTATCAATTCTTGGCAGGGATATAGGCAACAACCAGTTGAAGGAATTACCATCAGGCCTTCTCAGTGACAATACCAAGCTGAACGCCCTGTAAGTTGGGACTCTTTCTTCCGTTTGTAAAGAATGCCTTCAGAGGAGAAACTTTCTTCTTGTTGCACCTGATTTTAAATCTGCTATAAAGTATACGTTTTTTAGGTAAAGAAAAATAAACAATAGACCATCAATGAAGCAACACAAAATAAGACAACTGGTCAGGTCGAATTTAACGTATGCAAGTCACAAATTTATTCTAACATTCAAGTTGAACCTTGTGGCGAAGTGATGTTATCTCACTTTTCCAGCTTTATAACAAAATGTGTAAAGCACTTAGTTGTTCTCAGTGCTTAAAAATTAAAAAAACCAACAAGTTTCAATTAGTTTTGAGCCATATTATAATTCGTAATGCTACCTTAGGTTTCTTTATGTAAAAAACGGAAAAGAAGACATCGGTTCTTGTAGAATATGACTTTGTTAGGATAGAACATTAATAAATAAGAAATTTCTAACATACATAGTTCCTGCACTTAACTTTCATAAGTGGAGGCACATAGTTTGTCTTCTGACTTTTTATAGACCTGTTTCATACGTCCCCAATATTAAACTAAAATATATGTAAAGTAAAAAGGACTATTCTTCTTAGTTTTAATCCTGCTGACATTTTAAAAGGAAGACAATAGGACGTAAACAGATAATTTCAGGGACAATAAGTGGCATTCAAGGCTTTATAATAATTAGACTGTGTCGCTAAAGTCACAGATTTGTATTATTGCTTGATACATTAGTCTTGATAGACCCGTCAGCCCCCGTTATAAAAAGCTGAGCTCGGAATCTATCTTACATGCAGGGAGGATGTAGTTTTTAATTACTTGGTGATTACTCACCCCAATAAAATCAAATTAATCTTTAATAATTTATACAGTCATCCATTCAAGCACTTCTCAGCCTTATTTTCTTTGAAGCGTTGAGTTGGGAAAAGGGGGAAGTGGGGGAATAGCCCTTAGAGGCCTATTTTTACTACCCAAAGGGAAGTGCGTCTCGTTGTGTCGTTCAATCGTCCTTGATTTCGATGGATGAAAAGAAAACTCAGGCACTATATCATTTATTCGAGTCTCTCATTAAGGCTCTCTAAGAGTCTTATTCATTGTGCATTAATTTTGGTCCAGAGGATGTGACCATCACTTCTGAATGCGGGTTGCAAGTTTCAATTCTGCGATAAAAAGACAATCTGTATAAAACAAGGTAAACTTTATTTATGCTGGAATGCTGATTATGCGACGCTGTCGAGAGATGTACCCATTAGTCGCATCTTCTTCATTTTCAATACATCTGCTTGTAATCAAGTGTAGATACCGGTCGCAAGTTTCAATTTCTCAGTTAAAGAAAATCCGAATAGGATTTTTATAATATGCTATGATCGAAAAACATCCAATATATGAACCTCGACTTGCATAAAGTTATGCATGTTTTGTTGTTTTTCCTCCCAAATTGTAGGAGGGTCTTGTAATGATAGGACTGTGGTGCAAGATATCGTGACCTTGTAGAACCATGTGTTTTTAGGCTAGTAGGCCATCAAACCTGTCAAACATGAAATTTACCCTCGATTTACACTCGAAGCTGGACATCTGTCGAGTAGCGTCTCCCATCACATACATCGCGTCAGAAGCCCTCGATATAAACACTCTGGTTTAACCTTTACCTCCAAGGAAGAGAAAGGTAGGATCGATACAGTCTTCCAGATGTGGAATAATTACTGTTTGGCAAGACGAACACAATTTTCGAGCGTTAAACAAATTTCAGTCTTAGTAGAGCGGACTGACATGTAAGAATGTAAGTGTATCTGGACTCATGACCAGAGAGATGCCTTCGAAGAGATCAAAGACGCTGTTAAAAAAAGCGGCAGAACTCAAGTACTTCAGAAAGGGTGACCCAACAGAGGGCCAAGGAGATACGTTCAAGAATAGACTTGACTTTTTACTAATGCGGCATGGTGAACCAGTGACGCTCCCGTTGGCAAAGAGGAAGTACTCTAAGATCGACAAGTAATTTTTGTTCCCGGCCTTGGCACGGAGCATAATCACCAATATGTGTTCGTTAAGAAAGTCATCCTGCGGACTGATCAAAAAGCCCTGGTCTTTATTATGCAGAAGCCCTTAGCATCAGCACCCAAGTAGAGTGCCTTGTTACCACTTCAGCAGTATGACTACGAGATAAGCTACAAGCGTAGGAAAAGGATGCTGCCGGCCGGCTATCTATCGAGAGTTTTCATGAAGGACTGGGAGCTTACCCGCGCAGAACAAGTGGTCGATCACATTCATACCAACCATTTCCTTTCCGTTCCGGATCACCAACTCAATGAAACTCAGAGAGAGAAATTTGTGAGCCAACTCTACAGAGGCTAAAAAACACAACCTTGGATGGCTTTCCTGATACAAAAGATGATCTTCCAGCAGTCATCCATCCGAGCCGCTCTAGACGAGCCTCAAGCACCTCCGTTAGCAGACGCTACAATATGACCTAACAACTAAACAAAGCCACGGCGGCAAAACCAAGAACTGGCCAGTCACTTCTGTAACACCTGACAAGCTCCAAGCAATGGAGACCAGACCATTAGATCTGGACGGTTGTCAAAGCCGTCAAGTTACTTGCAGGACTATGCTGACTATAGACCACCAACCCCACCCGTCTACCGCTTAAGAGTTCATAGCCACAGAGTACATATCACTGACTGTAAGGCATGCAAATTTTGCTTCACGAAGCCTAATCAGGAGACGAACATGCCGGTTTTCTTTTAATCATCTCTTTTGAAGTCCGAAGCAAATTATTTTAAACGTAGTTTTTATTTTAAATCATGACTATACCTGGCATTATAAACCTGGACATAGCGTTCTAGTTCGCACCTGCTCAATTTAACACGCTGTTTATAATTTTTGATATAACTATTGAGACATTTTGTGTCATTTTTTTAAAATTTTCCACTCTTGTCCTTTATCGGTAACCATCTACAGAACTTCAAGAGGTCAGGGTTGACAAGACCACTCGAAATCAATGGGAAAACTACTTTAAAGGAATGCTAACTCGGCTTTTATATGCACGTTGTTGATGCTCAAAGGAACGATTACAAAATCATAAAAACAGAGGTAAACATTGTAAGTAATTTCGTGACTAAGACGTAGAGACAGTTATTAACATATTATTAGCGGTAAAGAGATCCTGTAATTGAGCAGAAAGTACCACACAGGGAGATCGGATAGCTATGGCTTTTTGTACTTTAAGCATCCAACCTCTTATCACGAGTCTACAGGTAACGTCCACAGCAAAGCAGTGCTCGTTCGCCGATGATGCAGGTGGGACAGGCACTGCTACAGAGATGAAGAGATAGTGAGCCATGTTGAGTACCTTGGGTCCAGACTTTGGCTACTTCTCAAACGGCAAAGAGCGCTGGATTATCGCAAAGCCGAACAAGTAAGAGAGTGTGAAAGAAGTATTTAAGGAAACGGTCATTAACATGAGTGAAAGCGAAGATACATCTGGTCGCGGCGATAAGTTCACGGGAGTATCAGGAGGATTACATCAGTGAGGTGTCTGATTGGGTGAGCGAGGTAGTTTAATTGGCAAAGTTCGCTCAGAAAAAAGGCACAGTCATGCTATGCTGCTTTCGCCTTCGGCTTAAAATATCCGTCGACTTCCCTCCTCAGAACCAGGATCTACTAAAGCCACTGGAGAATGCAATATCTCCACTACTTATTGTTGCAATAACGGAACGCAATTGTAATCAGCCAGATTAAACGGGACTTCCGTAATGCTGTCAAACTACAATATGACTGGCCAGTCCATGATATTCCCTCCTCATGTCCACGTGTGTATGCGGGAAAGTCTTTACGTTAGACAACGCCATGATTTCGTACAACGACATAATGAGCTGAGAGACCTGGGCCCTGAACTCTTAAGTGCGGTATGCAACGATGTTAAAGGCGAACCCGTCCTTCAAGACATTAGCTGAGAACAACTGAACAGAGGAGCTAACAAAGCACAAGGCTGGTCATTCTTGCACATGGATTCTGCGAGCACCAACGATGGGCATTCTTTGACATCAGGGTTTTTCCAACCAAATACCATGTCCTGGAAGAGCCTAGAGCCTCAAAATATCTATGGTAAGTATGAGAATGAGAGGAAGCGACAGTAATCAAGGACAGTTCTCGACACTGAACATGGAACATTTACACCTCTAATATTTACCACAACCGGCGGAATTGGCTAAGGATGCTTGACTTCAGATAACACAGTCGTCTCGCGAAAATGATAGTTTTAGCGAAAAGCAATATGCAAAGTAGGGCAAAAACCTGTTTTTTCCTAATAAAATGCGCCTTCATCTACTCGAGGGGTCAAGATTAACGAGAAGAGTCGCTTGCGATGCAAAGAAAGCTGATTTTGACGTCCAGACAACAGAGAGAAGGAAGTCGACTCCGAAATTTTAGATTTCATCAGCTTTTAATCGATTTTTTTAACCGTAGTTATTTTAAACATGGATTCAATTTCTAGCCAAATATGGCTTTATTTATTAATTTTTTTTAAATAAAGATCAATATTAAATCACAGTACATACCTGCTGAATAAAAAAGCTTGGAAAGACCTTTGAGTTTGAGCTGAGTTTGTTAGTTACGCCGAAGATAAACACTGACTGGAAAAGACCATCAATGAAGCAACATCACAAAGTTTTTAGCCACTGCGAGACAAATCAAAGCAACGTTCGGTCACATTTTAAGTACGCAGGTTACTAATCTATCCCAGCATCAAAAATAAGTCGAAAAGTTATCTCATTGTGAATGGTTTTTTAAGACTCTAAAGGACAAAAGTAAACACCGGTGAAACCTGTACTACTTAGCGTATGAATTAAAGCCCATTAAAAGTACTTATTTTCGATGAATGTACAAGAAAGGAGGAGAGACAACAAGAAAACTCAGGCAGGCAGATATCATTTATTTGAGTCTCTCAAAAAGGCTCTCTAAGAGTCTTCTCCTCTGTGCATTTGATCCACAGATTGTGATCATCGCTCTTGAATGCGCGTTGCCAGTTTCAATTCTACGATAAAACGACAATCTATATAAAACAAAGTAAAAGTTATTTATGGTAGAATAATTATTAAGCAAAGCTGTCAAGTGGTATACCCACTGATTACATTTCTTCATTTACATTATAACTGTTTGTAATCGGGTGTGGACACCGGTCGCAAGTTACATTTTCTAGTTTGAAGAAAACCTGAAAAAGGTATTTGTGATATACTATTAAGGTAAGACATCCAATGCAAAATATGAACCTTGACTTTAAATTTCAAATAAAAATAAAGATAAAATTATGCCTCTTACATTGTTTCCCCTCCAAATTGTAAGAGGGTTTTGTAATGGTATGAGTGTGTTGCTAGATATCGTGACCTAGAAGAATTATGTGCTGTAGAGCTGGTAGGCCATCAAACCGGTTCAAAGACTAAACTGGTAGGCCATCAAACCTTAACAAATATGACGTCGCAAGCAGATAGCAGCAGCAGCGCATCAGTTCTCAGTCACAAACAGCGAAGCAAATCTTCACTTCTTTGTGCCAGTTCCTCCGAGGCTAGATCTTTGCGGAGATTTAGAAAAAAAATTGAAAAAATTGACTTCAAACATGGAATTTACCCTCCATTTACACTCGAAGCTGGAAGACTACGAGCAGCGACGTTCATCACATGTATCGGGTCAGAAGCCCTCGATATCCTGGTTTACCCGGTAAACCAGGATATTAGGGGCTTCTGCTTTGCCTCTAAAGAAGAGAAAGGTAGGATCGATAAGAATCTTAGTTTCTTAGCGGATGTGTTTTTAGGCTTCATTCAGAACATGAAAGAGATATGTTGTTTTGTATTGTTTGCCCATAACGATAAAAAGTAATCTAAAAAAAAAATTACAAAGGAGCTCAAAAATCAGTCCCGCTTGAGCCAAGGGTCAAGATTCAAAAAACATGAAGAGTACAGGTTGACAAGGCCACTCGAAATCAAAGTGTGGTAATACTCAAAGAACCGATTACAAAAACAAAAAAAAAACCAACACAAAAGTAAACGTTATAGGTACGTTCGTGGCTAAGACATGAAGACAATTATTAACTTATCACTGGCGGTAAAACGATCTTCTCACTGAGCAGAAGGGGTCACACAGGGAGATCTGGTCGCTATGGCTCTTTTTATTCTTAACGTCCAGCCTATGATCACGTGTCTACAGGTGGCGTCCACGGCAAAGCAGTGCCGGTTCCCCAATGATGACTAATTACTGGGATAACGAAACGCAAGTGTAATCAGCTAGATACGGACATCCAGCGCCCCTATTTGCCTGGGAGGCGCCTGTGCCTTGCAAATCCAAGGCGGGAGTACGCTTCATCAGTCAAAGTGATAACGCACCTCGTCAAGCATCTCAAACATCTTTAACACACCAGCTACTCGACGAGTCTCTTAGTAAGTCGGCACACAACGTAATCAGTTCCCGAAAACCAGGAAAACTCAAAGATACCAGGGTAAGGGCACAACCAAAGATTAAGCTAGTGCTTGACCTAGCAGCTGAAAA
The DNA here is from genome assembly GCF_036669915.1 of Pocillopora verrucosa. NCBI lineage: Eukaryota > Metazoa > Cnidaria > Anthozoa > Scleractinia > Pocilloporidae > Pocillopora > Pocillopora verrucosa. The sequence goes on along the minus strand of NC_089316.1, from coordinate 4,328,205 downwards.
AGGGTCATCGGTGTGGCTGACAGTACTTCCTCTCCGAGAAATGGGCTCCAATTTGATTAAATAGGAGTTCTGTAATGCTGTCAAACTACAATGTGGCTGGCCAGTCGATGATATTCCCTCCACGTATCCAAGAGTGTATGCGGACAAGTCTGTACGTTAGACAACACCATGATTTGTAAACGAGGCGGATTTGTCATACAACGACAAATTAGCTGAGAGTTCTCGACATTGAACACGGAACCTTAACACCCCCAATATTTACCACAACCGGCAGAATGAGTGACTTCGATAAGAATAAAATATGATTGTACTCGAAAGTAGTATCATAACTGCTATTATGAATATCATTGTTATCATTACCACTGTTGTCATAGCTGTGGTTGTATCATTTATTTGACACTGATTTTAAATTTTTTTTAGTTATTATCAAAATGGGCCTTTGCTAGGTATCTTTACCACTCAGAATATTCACCAGCTTCCTGTCATTGAGATGCGATCAATATTCGATTTGATGGGATTTCATAAGGCAAGAAAAGATAAAATGCAACGTCAGGGAAAGAAAAAGAGTTAAAGAACATTCTATGCGTACCGCTATCAAATAATCAACTATAGGAGTTTACCGCTTTGCGCTTACGAACTGTCAGTGGATAATGAACCAAGTCTCAATACGACCATTAGGCAAAATACGAAAAGCTTTAAAACAAAGTGGAAGTACTCGTTTTCAGTCCAGAATTGTTCTTTAGATTTTTATAGAGCTGTTTCATGCGTCCCAAAAGATTATTAACCCTTCAAGTAAGATCCTCTGTAAGCCAAAGTTCTGTCTTTGCGATAATGGTACTAATGCTGGAGACAACTTAAACCGCAGTAACGATTGTTCCTTATCGGTCTTAAGTGCCACTCTCCCTAAGAGCGGTCCTCTCAACTTCCCGTCGGAAAAAAGTTTTCTTTTATTTTTTATCCATGAAAAGGGTTTAGGGCACATGATTCAAAAATAGTTTAGTTGTTCTCCAATTCTCTTTTTTTGCGTCGCCACAAGCCAAAAATGATTTTTGGCCAGACCACCCCTGTGGACAGCGATCGAAAGTGTAAATTTCAAAGATTTTGTCCAGCGCGCAGCAACTGCAACAATGCAGCTCACGGGATTCTATCTTGCTACAAGTTACAAGGTGTATTCATTTAGTTCACAGACAAAATATGGAAACTTCAGCTGAAATATTTCTCATACCAGCGTGATCAGAGGAGACCCTTCTCTTCAAACTTAATTTGCATATCAAAAACTCACTACTTTGTACGAAAGAATTCTCAAAATGCAGACGTTAATCGGGCTGAAAAAGCATATCAGTGCATAGTTTATACACCAATGAGGTCACAAATTGCCCCAAACCCGCGGGTATATCTCTAGCTTCCATCCACCAACTTCTTAAAAACAACGCAAACCATGTGTTTGTTCAATTGCGCTCGTGTCAAAGATCATTTGCATGACTCTTAGAATTGACCAAGATCTCCCTTTGACCGTTCAAACTTCGTTCGTTTATCTTCTACGTTGAGGATTTAAGGTTTACACAGCAACTGAAAGGAGATTAGATGTCGAGTTGTCCTAAATCGTTGCGTAAACGGGATCGGTCGTAACGCTTGCAGGCTTGCGTGACTTACAAAGTAGACAAAGGTGATCGGAAGGCGCCTTCTCGATAATTTACATTGAAATATCAGGTCATGAACTACGCACAGTGTGGAGAAGATCAAAATTAAAGAATAAAACTTGGCACTCTGGTCATAACAGACATATCGCTTTGCTTAAAAGGACACAAAAACAAGTTAAAATAGATTGCAGTGTTTACATTTACAAAACAACACGCATACACTCCGAAACAATTCTTTGAGTTTCTCCCGAGATTTAGTATACGGAACCCGATGAACTAACCTTCCTTTCTGCAAATTTGTTTCCGTCATTAGTGATGTTACGCATTTATGGACCACAACGGTTTTGAGCGACAAACTCGACATTTCCCTGCGACCATCAAAATCAACTGGACAAACCCAACTTGATGTGTTGCGTGACGTGATTGTGCAAACTTTTCTCTTTGTCATACGACCTGTTTCGCCGGTTCTACAAGTTGGAACCAAAATTAGTTAATGTAACGAATTAGAATCGAAAGTTATTCAAATGGACTGAAGAATTTTACATTTTAATGAGAATTTTATCGTTTAAATGTTTACTTGATTCACGGAAAGCAAAGATTGGAGTGGCTTTGGGTATTTCAGCCCTGATTTGGAAAAAATAAAACAGTTAGTGGTATGTTCTAAACACCAGAACACCTTAGAGGACACTAGAAATATAGTAAATGTAGTAAATGTAGTATCCGCTGGCGGATATGGACCCACCGGTCCAAATCCGCTTAATGTTATTTAATTAGAAAATCAGACTGAGTTATTTTTGTGACTGGACGCAATAGTCACCACCATTGTTATGACGTTTCGTATCAATGTTGATTCGCATCAGAAGAAGCAAAGATTTTTTAAGCAACGTGATATGTCTGTTATGACCAGAGTACCAAGGTTTATTCTTTAATTTTGATCTTCTCCACACTGTGCGTAGTTCATGACCTGATATTTCAATGTAAATTCGAGAAGGCGCGTTCCGATCACCCTTGTCTACTTTGTAAGTCACGCAAGCGCGCAAGCGTTACGACCGATCACGTTTATGCAACGATTTAGGACAACTCGACATCTAATCTCCTTTCAGTTGCTGTGAAAACCTTAAATCCTCAACGTAGAAGATAAACGAACGAAGTTTGAACGGTCAAAAGGAGATCTTGGTCAATTCTAAGAGTCATGCAAATGATCTTTGACACGAGCGCAGTTGAGCATACACATGGTTTGCGTTGTTTTTAAGAAGTTGGTGGATGGAAGCTGGAGATATACCCGCGGGTTTGGGGCAATTTGTGACCTCATTGGTGTATAAACTATGCACTGATATGCTTTTTCAGCCCGATTAACGTCTGCATTTTGAGAATTCTTTCGTACAAAGTAGTGAGTTTTTGATATGCAAATTAAGTTTGAAGAGAAGGGTCTCCTCTGATCACGCTGGTATGAAAAATATTTCAGCTGAAGTTTCCATATTTTGTCTGTGAACTAAATGAATACACCTTGTAACTTGTAGCAAGATAGAATCCCGTGAGCTGCATTGTTGCAGTTGCTGCGCGCTGGACAAAATCTTTGAAATTTACACTTTCGATCGCTGTCCACAGGGGTGGTCTGGCCAAAAATCATTTTTGGCTTGTGGCGACGCAAAAAAAGAGAATTGGAGAACAACTAAACTATTTTTGAAACATGTGCCCTAAACCCTTTTCATGGATAAAAAATAAAAGAAAACTTTTTTCCGACGGGAAGCAGGGAGGACCGCTCTTAGCGGGAGCGGCACTTAATTACAAATTCAGTAATTCTGTGAAAATTTATCAGCTTCAGAGCTCAGAAGCCTATTTTCAAAGATGGCTGTAGTTATAGTGTTGTTAAATTTCACGCTATTTGCGGCTCTTTTATTCTTCCGTGACCATGAAAAATTAGCCTTTTCCTTAGCAGTCCTACCACAAATTAGTCGCAAATGGTAAAAAGGGAATCAATTAAGTTTATCGGGATTCCTCCTAGGAAGGATGTAATTGAAGAGATCATAGATGAATGTTGTTATAGACATCTGCAAACGAAGGGCGAGATTTAGAAATGGATTTGTTCGGTGCCTACCCAAAACAACTCTAGGTGGTCAAAATATTGATGATAATGATAATGCGTTTAGATTGATAACTCAGCTGAATACTTGTTACAAACACTAACTGTCGTCTTTTGCTGAAAGGAATTTGAGGAACAACCAGTTGGAGGACTTGCCAAAAGAAATATTCAATAACAATATCAACCTGCTAGAGCTGTAAGTAAAAAATTAAAGAGTATTTTCAGTAGTTTTACTCCAGGCCTACTGAATTTGTGAAAGGAAGAAACGAGGACATAAACAGATAATTTGAGGGACAGTCAGTAACATTTAAGGTATACCAATGATTGAAATTTGTCGCCAAGCTTATAAATTATGGTCACATTCTAAGTACGCAGGCTATTAATTTATCCTAGCAGCCGAGTTACAACTTATTGCGTAAAAAATTTATCTCCAGACCGATTTTGGTCAAAAGTACTCACTGGTGAAACCTGTAATACTACGACGTAAAACGCAGGAAATGTGCTTATTTCCAACGAATGAGCCTGGAGAGACAACAAGAAAACTCAGGCGCGATATCATTAATTCAAGTCTCTCGATAAGGCTCTCTAAGAGTCCCATTTACTCCAGAGGATGATTACGGTTTTTGAATGCGGGTTGCAAGGTTGAATTGTACGATAAAACGACAATCTATAGTAAACAAGGTATAAGTTATTTATGTTAGAATAATAACTATGCCAAGCTGTCGAGTGGTATACCCACTAGTCACATTCTCTTCATTTACAATATAATTGTTTATAATCAGGAGAGGATATCGGTCGAAAGTTACAATTCCTCAATTAAAGAAAATCTGAAAAAGGTTTTTGATAGACCATCACGGAAAAACATCCAACGTAGAGTAAGAACCTCGACTGGCTTGAAACTATGCATGTTATGTCGTTTTCTCTCCAAAATTGTAAGAGGGTCTTACAATGGTAAGACTGTAGTGCGAGATATCGTGACCTAGTGACCCTATGTGTTTTTGAGCTGGCAGGTCATCAAACCAGTTCAAAGTCCTGTTTCACTTGTTTTTTCTAATTCGGGCCGCTACTGCTACATGGTGACTTTGGAAATTCTCAGCAAGACATGAAGCAGCTTTGAACTTGTGTTTTAGCCGAATTTAAGCTGACCTTGGTCCTAGACACAGCAACAGAATCTAGACAAATGTGAGCAGATAGCAGCAGCAATGCATCAGTTCCAAGCCACAAACATCGCAGCCAATCTTCACTTCTAATGTTCAAGTTCTTTCGAGGCTAGAACTTCGTGGAGATCAAGAAAAATATTGAAATGAATAACTTGAAACACGGAATTTATCCTCCATTTACACTTGAAGCTGGAAGATTATCGAGTAACGTCTTTCATCACATTTATCGGGTCAGAAGCCCTCCATATCCATCCTGGTTTACCCTTTACCCCTAAGGAGGAGAAAGGCAGGATCGATAAAGTCTTAGAGATGTGGATTAATTACTACTAAGTAAGACGAACACAATCAGCAGTGAAGAGATTATAAGGGCTAGTGAGGTACCTTTTTAAATTCCTATAAAACCTTTCAAGAATGTAAGAGCCACTACGCCGCCTGTTACGCAAGAATGCTGAGTGGAAATGGACTCATTACCAGAAAGATGCCTTCAAAGAATTCAAAGACGCTGTCTCTAAAGCACCAGTACTCAATTACTTTAGTAAAAGCGACCAAACAGGGGGACAAGACGATGCGTCCAAGGATGGGTTTGGCTTTTTACTGATGCAGCATGGTCAACCAGTGACATATAGAAGTGGGGCGCTCTCGGTGGCAGACAGGAAGTATTCACAGGTCGAGAAGTAATTTTTGGCGTCCGTCCTTGGCATTGAGCGTATCCACCAATATGGACGGCTTCTTTGCTGCAGAAGATGATCGCCTTACGGCAATCCATCCCAGGCGCTCCAGACAAGCCTCAAGTACCTCTGCTGACTGACGCTCAAATATTATTTTCACAACTAGGCAAAGTCATAGTGGCAATACCAGCAAAGCCCAGTCTCTGTCTGTAACACCGGACAAGCCCTAAGTAGTGGACGCCGGACCACTAGATCTGTGACTATAACGCATGCAAATTATGCTTCATAAAGCCTGGTCAGGAGACTAACATACCGGTTCTATTTTAATTAACTCTTTTGAACTCTTAAAAAAACTAGATAATTTAGAACTTTTTATTTATAAAACTAGCATAATTTTGATTTTAGGTCATGACTATATCTGGCAGTATAAACCTGAACGTAGCGTTCTCCTTTGCACCTGCTGGATTGAACACGCTTCATATAATCTTAAATGGAACAATTGAGACATTTTGTGTCGTTATTTTAAAATTCCCCACTCTTTTCCTTTATCGGCAATCAACCCCTAGCCTCCCCTGCAATCAATGTTTTCTGGCACATTATGAAGACAACACTACGTGACCGAACATAACCTTACCGTTACATGCATTTTTGGGCAGCTTCATAATCTATTTAAGGCATTAATATGAAACACGAAAAGAAAACATCGCATCTTAAACAAACGAGTCTGTTAGCGGGTGTTTCAGGGCCTCATTTAGAACATGAAAGAGATATAATCCTTTGTAATGTTTGCTCATAACTGTAGGAAAGACCTAAAAACAAACTTACAAAGGTACGTACATATCGGTCTCGCTTGAGCCAAGGGTCAAGAGTCAAAAAAACATCAAGAGGTCCTGGTTGTCAAGGCCACTCGAAATCAAAGGGAAAATTACTTGAAAGGGATGCTGACTCAACTTTTATATGCGCGTGATGATGCTCAAAGGACCGATGACCAAAAACAAAAACAAAAAAAAAAACTAGAATTAAACGTTAGAGGTACGTTCGTGGCTAAGACTTGAAGACAATTATTAAATTATTATTGGCGGTAAAAAGATCCTGTCACTGAGTAGAAGGGACCACGTAGGGAGATCCGATCGCTGTGGCTCTTTTTGTTCTTAGCGTCCAGCCTATGATCACGTGTCTACAGGTGGCGTCCGCGGCAAAGCAGACGTAGTTCCCCAGTGATGCTGGTGGGACAGGTTATACTACAGAAATGAGATAGTGGGGCATGCGGAGTACTCCGGGTCCAGATTTTGACTTCTTCCCAAACAAAAAGAAGTGATGGATTATCGAAAAGCCAAACAAGACGGAAAGTGTGAAGGAAGTATTTAAAGAAAAGGACATCAAAACAACATTATAGAATGGAAGGCACAACGAGGCGCGGCCATAGGCTTACGAGAGTAGCAAGAGGAATTCGTCAGTGAGAAGGTGTCTGATTGGGTCAGTGAAGTAGGGTAATTGGTGGAGTTCGCTCAGACACAGACACAGGCATGCTATGCCATTTCCATCTCGGGCTTAAAACATCGGTGGACGCACTTTCTGGCAACACTGCCCGAGGCATCAGGATCTACTAGTGCCACTGGAGAAAGCAACAACTCTGAGACTTATTCCTGGAATATCGAAACGCAAGTGTAATCAGCTGGCTACGACCATGCTAGCTCTAATGTTCGCCTTGGAGGCGCCTGTGCCTTGCAAATCCAAGCCGGAAGTACGCTTCATCAGTCAAAGTGTCAACGCATCTCGTTAAGTATCTCAAACATTTCAAACACAACAGCTAACAGGTGAGTCTCTTAGTAAGTCGGCACAGAACGTAGTCACTTTCGAAAGACCAGGAGAACCACAAAAGATCAGGCGAGTGCTTAACCAAGTAGCTGGAAAAAGCTGACATAACTTCCTTTCCGAGAATTGGGCGCCAACCTGATTAAACAGGAGTTCCGTGCTGCTGTACAATATCACTGGCCAGTGGATGATATTACAACTGAACAGAGCATCTAAGAAAGCACAAGGCTGGTCATTCATGCACGTGGACTCTGCGAGCACCAATTATCGGCATTCTTTGATGTCAGGGTTTGCCACCCAAATGCCGAGTCCTATAAGAGCCTAGAGCCTCAAAAAACCCACAGATATACATGATAATAAGAAGAAGCACCACTAATCAAGGACAGTTCTCGACACTTAACACGAAACATTAACATCCCTCATATTTACCACCACCGGCAGGAAGAGTGACTTCGATAAAATAAAATATGATAGTACTCGAAAGCAGTATCATAATTGTATCTTTGTCATCATTATCATTGTTATTATTGCTATGATTGCTTTTTTTTTTCCACAAAATGGGCCCTTGTTTGGTAACCTTAACACTCATACTCTACACCGGCTGCTTTCTCACTGAAATGCGATAAATTTCGATTTGATAGGATTTAATAAGGCAAAAAAAGATAAGATGCAACGTCAGGGAAAGAAAAAGAGTTAAAGAACATTCTATGAAAAGGGGGGTGGAGGGGGGGGGGAGATGGCCACTACTAGAGTCCTATTTTTTTGCCACCCGAAGAGAAGGGCGCTTCATTGTGTCGTTCAATTGCGCTTGGTTTTGAATCTGCTAAAAAGGATGAGTTTGTTAGTTACTCCACAGATAAACGATAGACCATCAATGGAGTGACATCACAAAGTCTTTAACCTCTATGTGACATATCAAAACAAAGTCCTGTCATATTTAAAGTAGGTAGTTTACTAATTTATCCTAGCATCCCAGTTAAACCTTGTTGCGTCCAAGAGTTGATTCAATCTGACAAGTTTATGAGGATCTAAGAGTCACCAGTACTCACCAGTGAAAAGTGTAGAACTTAACGTTCAATGTAAGGTGAAGAAAGGTGCTTATTTTCGATAACTGTACGAGGCCTGGTGAGACAAGAACAAAACTAAGGCATAACATAATTTTTTGGAGTCTCTCAATAACAAATCCATCCTTTGAGAGATAAAAATCACAGGGAGGACATTGTGTATGTAAAGTTAAAAAAAATAATTATTCAGACAATTTGTGTCTTGGTATGTTAAACTAACCCCCCCCCCCCCTCCCCCTGCAATCAACGTCACCTGGCTTGTAATAAGGACTGCTCTAAATGACAGTAATGACAGTGTGTAATCTTAGGTCTCAATATGTAAAACTGGGCAGATGACATCGGTTTTTAGACAATGTGACTTTGTCAGCAGATTATAATTCTAAAAAAATGTCATTTTCGAGCAAATACGGGGCCTGCACCATGTTTACAAGCACAATGTAATCAAAACCCTTCCCTATTGCTTTTGGTAGGCTGTTGGGCAACAACCAATTGAAGAAATTACCATCAGGCATTTTCAGCAACAACACCCATCTGAGATCTACATACCATTCTCATTTATATATCTTCATATTTTGCTCGCTTTATAAATTATCAAAGAAAACTTGTGAAGTGTATTCCGAAGTTAATGTGTTCTGAAGTTAGTGTTTTCAAAAACAATTTCCTTTTTAGTCGTAGTTTATTATATTGTATAATCTCTTTGTCAAAGACTACACTCCCAAGTTTCGCCTTTTAAAAGTTTTCCCATGATAAGCTTCTTTGGTCAAACAGTGGCATAGCTCGTCGAAAAGAAAATCTAGTAAACCAGAGAAAGAAATCTATACAGTGAAGGAACATCATACAGCGTCAATCTCCAGGCAACAAATCGAAACAGATTCAGGTCAATAATCCCTAGGACACTCCTTAATTAACCTATTGCTTTATCTTTGTGAAATGAAAGTCAAAAATACCGGTAGTGACATTTATAGTGTTTCATTTGCACAGGGAGGGGCGTTCAAATGTTATCAAGTAGTTAGTTTGTTTATTACGATTTAGACATTCGTTCATATTCGGCATGTATTTACTATAGGAATTCGAAGTCCGAAGGTTTAAACCATCGTGACGAGTTTCCAAGTTGAACATGTGTTGTTTAACTTCCATGAGTGGAAGCGCATAGTTTGTCTAATAACTTGTCATAGAGCTGTTTCATACGTGCTAAATAATTAACTAAAATATCTGTAAGTCATAGAGTTAAGACTCTATTTTGTAGTTTTCATCCTACTTACTGTTAAAAAGCAAGAGAAGAGGACATAATCAGATAATTTTAGGGACAGATAGCGACATTCATGACATCAGAGTAATAAGGCTTTGCCGCCAAAGTCACAGATTTGTATCATTGTTTGATACATCAGTCTTAATACACCCGCCAGCCCCTAATATAACTAGTAAGCTTGGAACTTATCTCATATGCAGGAAGTCTGTAGTTTTGATTACTTGGTGATTATTTACCGAAATGAAATCTGATCAATCATTAATGATTAATTTATAGTAATCCATTGAGCGCTTCTCGCCCATGAAGCAGGGATGGGCCACTACAGGCCTATTTTTGCTTTCCAAAGGAAAGGGCGTCTCGTTCATTCGTGCTTGATTTTACATACTCTGACAAGGATGAGTTCGTTAGTTACGCCGGAAGATAAACAAAAGACCATCAATGCAGCGAGATTACAAAGTCTCAAGCCATTATGTGACAAATCAAAGCAACTTCAGGTCAAATTTTAAGTACTTAGCTTAATGTGACCGGTTTTTAAGGACGCAAAGGTCAATAGTGCTAACCGGTGAGACCTACGTACGGGAAGCCCATGAAAGGTGCCTATTTTCGATGGATGCATGAGACCTGGTGGACAACAAGAAAAGTTAGGCGTGACATCATTGGAGGGCATGGGAAGTTCTCAGCAAGACATAAAGCACATTTTAAACTGTGTTTGAGCCGAATTTAAGCTGATTTTGGACAGAGAAATGGTGACAAATATGACAGTGAAAAATATGACGTTCCAACCAGATAGCAGCAGTAGCGCATCAGTTGTAAGCCTCAAACAACGCGGCAAATCTTCACTTCTACTGTTCCATTTCTAGGCCAGGTCTTCCAGGAGCTCACATGTATCGGGACAGAAGCCATCGACATCCACTCTGGTTTACCCTTTTTCGTCATGGAAAGTCGTAGAGATGTAGAATAATTACTGCGTAGGCAAGAAGAACACAATTTTCTACCGCTACACAAATTTCAGTCATAATAGAATAGGAGTGTCGTGGAGCAAAATTCATCTAGCTGAAAAAGGAGAGGTTCGAATTCAAATGAAACGAAGTGCCATTCATTGGACATGTGATGAAGGACAATGGATAGGAGGCAACAGTCAAAATGGAGCGACCAGCAGATGCATCAGCAGCGCAAAGATTTATAGGGCTAGGAGGTATCTTTCTATATTTCTTTAAAACTTTTTAGAAATGAGAGGGCCACTGCAAAGAATGTTATTTATATTTTTCTAGAGCTGTTTTATATGTTCCGAAAGATTATTAACCCTTCAAGTAAGATCCTCTGTAAGCTAAAGTTGTGTGTTTGTGATAACGGTACTTATGCTGGAGACAGCTTAAACTGCAGCTACAGTTGTTCTTCATCGGTAATAGTGATACAATGATATTCATTGCGGTTCCAATGTAAGAAAATGACACACTACTTGCGGCTATTTTATTCTGCTGTGACCGTGGGAAATTAGGCTTTTCCTAAGCTGCAACACCTGGCAAGCCCCAAGTAGTGGAAGCCGGAGACACTAGATCTCGACGGTTGTAAAAGCCATCAAGTTACTTGCAGGACTATGCATAAGTATATTCGAATGGCTGACTGCAGACCACCCAAAATCTAAAAAAAGGGAAACATTGAACAAATAGAGCCTGACTTTACTCGTTAGAAAGATTCACAGTAAGTTTCTTTAAATTTAAGCCTCTTCAAAAGTGTTAAAATTGTGTCTTTTTACCATTTTCTGTGAGAAGATGGATGTAATAGTAAGCCTGTGGTGTGAGGTCACGTGGCCTAGTAGACCCTATTGGTTTGAACTGGCAGGCCAGGAAACCTGATCAAAGCCGTGTTTACCATGTCCCCTCTGATATTTTGGACTGCTAACATTGCTAATATATTTCATTATTTCCCCTACGAAATTTTGACACCGAGACGAAGAATCCGTGACGTTACAACAAGGGGCACTAGAAGAGCTCTCACAGCACATACTATCAGCACACAGAGATTCTGCGAGCCTCATTTGCTGGCTGAGGCGCGAAACGTTTTTATTCGTTAGCTTCCTGAGATGAAAATTAAATTGAAACGACCATCATACTTTAACTAATGACATAATGACCCTGATATTATTTACCTTTCAACAGAATTCAAACTATGTTTAAGTTCTCGCATTTGACGTCTCCTTGAAATATGAGAAAGCCCATACTATTTTTCCGTCAATGATAGATTTTGTAAGCGGCCCATAATCAATCATAAGATATTTTTTTATGAAGTAAGAAAGATCTTATCAACAATCCCCAGCTTTCAAGTGTTTTTAACCCTTTCGCTCGCAAGATCTCATCATTAACTCTCTCTACTGTCTGCCATAAATCCTTAAGATGTTAGTGCGGAGAATTTGGCATTGGATCGACTAATAATCTACTAAATCATCTTTTTCTCTATTCTCATCACATGTGTACTTGATATTGTAAGGATATATTGAAGAGAAATTCTGTCTTGGTCATTCATGGGAGTTAAAGGGTTATAGCGTCTTTTTTTCCGAGGGCTTAAGGCTTAGTGGTAATAATGCCTATATACACTCATCACGACAGTGTTTGCACGTGAAGTCCTGTTTCCTTTGAAGGTTCAGGCCCACTACCAATTGTATTTCTGATCAAGTAAACTTTGGGATATGGGCAGCTTTAAACCTACGAAGCGACCACACTTAATGAAAAATAAGATGTGAGGGCTTCTTGGCTATTAACAGGATTAGAAAGGTGTAAAAAAATTGATACCGAGAGAATTTTTTGTGGAGATTTTGTGGTTAAACAACCTCGGGTATTTTCATTTCAAATATTTTGAAAAATAATATAGAACCAGCTATATTCAACATGGTTTCTTCACTGTGGACCACTATCTTTGACGTTATTCGTCTCCAAGAGGAAATAATGTGCCTAGTCCTCACCTATCCATCACTCGAGAGTTCAAAAACACAGAGTATATATCACTGACTATAAAGCATGCAAATTATGCTTCATAAAGCCTGAAAGGAAGAATAACATGCCGGTTCCCTTTTAATCATCTCTTTTAAAGTCTCAGACAGATTTTTTTAAACAGGATACATATTTTATAATTATCATGACAATAGCTGGCAATATAAACCTAAACACGAATAAAGGGGGTAAGTTTCTAAAGAAACTGTGGTGCTGCGTTGGTGGGAAAGTATAACAGGGTAATTTCGTGTTAACAACTGAGTTGAACACGTAAATTGGCCACCGTAAAGAGTGTAAAGGCTTTACCCTCTACGGGGGCCGACTTATGTTTTGAAGTCAGTTGATGACACCAAATTACCTGTTAAACCAAAGCATAGCATTTTCATTTGCGCATGCTCAAATGAACACGCGGTGTACACAAAGCGGATAAATGAGTGTACATGCTTGTAACACACGAGAAATTTTACGCGCGTAAAGGAATAGGAACGACAATATTTACATAGTATAATTATCGAGGCAAAATGGCGGCATTTTTTAAATTCCCATTGTCTGTTTTCATTTCACAAGGATAAACCCAAACCAAAACAGACAAGACTACCGATTTCAGGAAAGTTTCCGTCTACGTTACTAAAACCTTTTAAAACCTTAAAACCTTCTACGTCACAAAATAAAAAGATGTTGCAGAAGTAGGTGTGGATTTATCAACCGAAGTAGAGCATCCTTAATATGGCTACAAAGTTCGTAGCACCTTTTGCCTTAAGCCGGCGACACACCTTGGGATTTTATGCGCCAATTGCAGCCAATTTGATCGCCACAGATAGCTGCGGACACACTTGGCGATTTTTTTCGCCGATCGCGACAATGTGGCGCTTCATCCTAGGTTCCATAGGCTGACGTTTGAAAATTGTGCGAACCAATATAAACAAACAGAATGGCGACAGCGAAGCGAAAAAATTGTTGGCTGCTGCCATAATTTTGCACCCAAAGTGCTCCAGGAAGCGTTCTTAAAAGTGGGACAATGGAAAAGTAAGGTCAAAGACATGGATTTATTGAAACGCAGAGTCTTTCTTGAGACGATTACCGTAGTCACTCGACGTTACACCAAATAAGCATGGCTTTTTTGACCACAATGTGGTCAAATTTACCTCTTTTTCTTCGGTTCAGAAACAATTTTCGATGCCTTCCGCCATTTTGAAAAATCATGTGATAATATCGCCCAACTTGATTGGTTAATTTTACTGCCGATTCCCAGAGTAAAAAGGCGAGAAAATCGGGGGAACGGGCAGACTTAGCGAATGCCGGCGAATTAAATCACCGATATCTGGCATGTCAGATATCGGCGATTTTATACCCCGATCGCGGGGATTGGCGAATATCGCAATCGCCGCACCGAGCACAATTGGCGATTTTCGCCGATCACCGTGATCGGCGTATAAAATCGCCAGGTGTGTCACCGGCTTTAGCGCTTCTTTACGTCATCGCCTGTTCGGTGGCCAAATCCCTGGCGAAAAAGTTTGTTTTTTTGGTGGAAAACCAGCGTCAGCTTTGTTTGCAAAGGAATAAAATGGTAGCCCTAAACGCTCAAAAGGCACAAGTAATGAAGCATGTGCAGTCATTTTGTCGCTGTGTCTTACGGGCATTATTTCAAATAAAACTGTTGAGACATTTTGTGTTATTATTTTAAATTGTCCCACTCTTTAAAGAGTAACATTAGCACAATAAGTTTGTTAGCGGGTATTTTCCAGGACCTCAGGTAGAACATGAAAAAATGTATGTTCTCTTGTATTTTTTGCCCATAACTATCAAACGTTACCTCAACAAAATAACGAAGGTGGGCCAAGGGTTAAGAGTCAAAAAACGTCACTCAAAAAAGGCCACTCGAAATCAAAAAGAAAACTTCTCTAAAAGGATGCTAACTCGGCTTTTATATACGCATGGTGATGCTCAAAGGACCCATTACAAAATCAATAAAAACATAAGTAAACATTATAAGTACGTTCGAGACTAATACGTAGTGACAATTACTAACTTATCGCTGGCGGTTAAGAGATCCCGCCACTGAGAAGAAGGGACCACAAAGGGAGACCCGATCGCTACGGCCCTTTGTGCTCTTAGCATCCAGCCTCTATCCAGGAGTCTATAGGTGAGGTCCACAGCAAAGCAGTGCTGGTTCGCCAATGATGCAGGTGGGGCAGGCTCCACTACAGAAATCAAGAGATGGTGGAACATGTTGAGTACCCTGAGTCCAGATTTTGGCTACTTCTTAAACGCCAAGAAGTGCTGGGACAAGAAAGAAAGTGTGAAAGAAATATTTAAGGACACAGACATAAATATGACAATGGAAGGGAAGAACCATTAAAGAGCGGCGATCGGCTCACGAGAGGAATTCGTCAATGAGAAGGTGTCTGATTTGGTCAGTGAAATAGTTCAATTCGTAGAGTTTCCTCAGATATAACCAAAGGCATGCCACGCCTTTCACCTTCGGCTTGAACATCGCTGGACTTACTTTCTAAGAACACTGCCCGACATCCAGGATCTATTAGAGCCACTGGAGAATGCAATATTTCTGGTGCTTATTTACACTTTTGCTTCCCAGTGCCCTAATATGGTGAAATGACTTAATTTTGGGGTACAAAACGAGTGTATCTTCAAACCTCATGAAGCCTCTTATGTGATGCTGTTCAAATATTTTTGCGACACGTAGGATTATATCAAAACAGATATGACCGGACAGTACCTAAGAAAGTTTTATCAACACCTAAAACAAAACAATTTTTACTGAAACAGATATTTCGATACAAATAACCGTGCTGCGATCTGTCGGCGTTCGGTCGATAAATAGGTGACGTGACAAACATTTGGCTTTGGGTGACTGACAAAGATTTCTCCATCTCTCTTTTCTACAACAGTCCGCCGCGACCGACAACAATCCTTCGTCACTCGTAACATACATTATTCAATCTTTCTCTGAGGCATACGTTTTGCGCTTTTCCACTAATATGCTTAAAATTTTGGTTTCTAACCTTGAACACCACTCTCTTCACGGGCTTCCTCAAGTGGCATCTCGTGGATAAAGATTGTAAACTGTAATTATCTAAGAAAAGTTTGTAAGAGTCTCAGTGGAAAACAATTTGAAATTTTTAACAATTTGAAATAAGTTTGAACATGGCGTTATCACTTGTGCTGAAGACACTGTGTATGTAAACTTAAACAAAAACTATCCAGATAATTTGTGTCGCGGTATATTACCCTCCCCTCCCTGCAATCGATGTCGCCTGGTTCATGATGAAGACTATTCTGAAATACAAGCCTTACGTATTGCATTGCTGGGCAATGAAAGGAGGGAGAAAAGGCATATGTAAGGCATTCAGTTGTTTTTAGTGCTTAGAAAACAAGAAGTCTCAATTAGTTTTGAGCCAGATTTTAATTCGTAACGCTACCCTAGGCCTCCTTATCTATTTCTGAAAAGAAGACATTGGTTTTTGGACATGTGATTTTGTTAGAAGATAAGAAAGTTAAGAAAAATACGACATTTTCAACACCCGACACCCTCTTTCTATTACGTTTGGTAGGTTGTTGGACAGCAACCAGTTGAGGAAATTACCATCAGGCATTTTCAGTAGCAACACCGAGCTTCAATATTTGTAAGTTTGGACTCTGTTTTATTTTTGTCTAAGGAACGCGTCAAATCCATTGCGCATTGGTGAAAAAAAAAACCAGCAGATAGGAGCAGCGTTATCTTGGCTCCAAATAAATATCAGCTACGAAGTAGGAATGTTTAATTTTCGTGAACATGTAATTTATTTCCTCTGCAAGTAAAATGGGGTATGGGTGTGGGTCAAGTGCATCCTCAGACACCACCCTCCAACCCCCATGTTACATCCCTGTCCTCACTTCTGCTGAACTCTACTTTACGAATCTTTAAATTTTTTAGATCTTTTAATTTTGCTCGTTCTGAAAATTATCAATTATCATGACGTCTATTTTAAAGTTAGTATGTTCTGAAGTCAGTGCTCTGAACGAAAATTCCTTTCTATCTCTGGTTTTTTATTTTTTTTCTTTACACAATCTCCTTGTAAAATACTACACTTCTAAGTTTCGCCTTTTATAAGTTTTCTAATGGTATACTAAGCTTCCTCGGTCAAAAAAGTGGCATAGCTCATTTTAAAGACAACCAAGTAGACCAGAGAAACAAATCTATTCAATGAAGCATCATTACACAGTGTCGATCTCTAAACTCCATGCAACAAATCGAAACAGGGTCAGGGCAATGTTCAGTGGAGCACTCCTTAATTTACCTATTTCTTTATCTTTGTGATATGAGAGTCATAAGTACTTGCTAGTGACACTTATGTTGTTTAACTTGCACATGAAGAGACGTCAAAATATAAATAGTTTAGAATATTTAAAGTCCAATTTCATTGAAAGGAACGACTTCCTCCGTATAATCTGAGAAATACTGGGATCATAATTGCACTTCTCCACACATAATTATTGAAGTGAAGCTCTAGTTAAATCTCTGTTTCAGTCGAATTTAAGCTGACTTTAGGCCTAGACACAGCGACAGAATCTAGACAAATGAGAGCAGATAGCACCAGAAATGCATCAGTTCCAAGCCACAATCATCGCAGCAAATCTTCACTCCTAATGTTCAAGTTCTGCATTTTTGGGCAGCTTTATAATCTATTTAAGGCATTAATATGAAACACGAAGGGAAAACATCGCATCTTCAACAAATCAGTCTGTTAGCGGGTGTGTTTTAGGGCCTCATGTAGAACATGAAGGAGATATGTTCCTTTGTAATGTTTGCCCATAACTGTAGAAAAAGTCCTAAAAACAAACTTACAAAGGTACTTACATATCGGTCTCGCTTGAGCCAAGGGTCAAGAGTCAAAAAACATCAAGAGGTCCTGGTTGTCAAGGCCACTCGAAATCAAAGGGAAAATTACTTGAAAGGGATGCTGAATCAACTTTTATATGCGCGTGGCGATGCTCAAAGGACCGATGACAAAAACAAAAACAAAAAAAAACTGGAATTAAACGTTAGAGGTACGTTCGTGGCTAAGACGTGAAGACAGTTATTAAATTATTATTGGCGGTAAAAAGATCCTGTCACTGAGAAGAAGGGACCACGCAGGGAGATCTGATCGCTGTGGCTCTTTTTGTTCTTACCGTCCAGCCTATGATCATGTGTCTACAGGTGGCGTCTGCGGCAAAGCAGACGTAGTTCCCCAATGATGCTGGTGGGACAGGTTATACTACAGAAATGAATAGAGTGGAAGGCACAACGAGGCGCGGCCATAGGCTTACGAAAGTAGCAAGAGGATTTCGTCAGTGAGGTGTCTGATTGGGTCAGTGAAGTAGGGTAATTGGCGGAGTTCGCTCAGACGCAGCCACAGTCACAGTCATGCTATGCCGTTTCCATCTCGGGCTTAAAAAAATCGGTGGACACACTTTCTGGTAACACTGCCCGAGGCATCAGGATCTACTAGAGCCACTGGAGAAAGCAAGAACTCTGAGATTTATTCCTGGAATATCGAAACGCAAGTTTAATCAGCTGGCTACGACCATGCTAGCTCTAATGTTCGCCTTGGAGGCGCCTGTGCCTTGCAAATCCAAGCCGGAAGTACGCTTCATCAGTCAAAGTGTCAACGCACCTCGTTAAGTATCTCAAACATTTCAATCACAACAGCTAACAGGGGAGTCTCGTAGTAAGTCGGAACAGAACGTAGTCACTTTCGAAAGACCAGGAAAACCACAAAAGATCGAGAGAGTGCTTGACCAAGTACCTGGAAAAGGCTGGAAATACTTCCTTTCCGAGAATTGGGCGCCAACCTGATTAAACAGGAGTTCCGTGCTGCTGTCAAACTACAACATCACTGGCCAGTGGATGATATTACAGCTGAACAGAGGATGTAACAAAGCACAAGGCTGGTCACTCATGCATGTGGACTCTGCGAGCACTAATGATCGGAATTCTTTGATGTCAGGGTTTGCCACCCAAATGCCGAGTCCTATAAGAGCCTAGAGCCACAAAAAACCCACAGATATGCATGAGAATAAGAAGAAGCACCACTACTTAAGGACAGCTCTCGACATTTAACACGAAACAAAATATGATAGTACTCGAAAGTAGTACCATAATTGTATCTTTGTAATCATCATCATTGTTATTATTGCTATGGTTGCTTTTTTCCCCAAAATGGGCCCTTGTTTGGTAACCTTAACACCGGCTGCCTTTTCTTTGAAATGCGATAAATTTCGATTTGATAGGATTTAATGAGGCAAGAAAAGATAAAATGCAACGCCAGGGAAAGAAAAAGAGTTAATGAACATTCTATGAAAAGGGGGGAGAAGGGGGAGGGGGGGGAGATGGTCACTACTAGAGGCCTATTTTTTGCCACCCGAAAAGAAGGGTGCTTCGTTGTGTCGTTCAATTGTGCTTTGTTTTTTAATCTGCTGACAAGGATGAGTTTGTTAGTTACGCCGTAGATAAACGATAGACCATCAATGGAGTGACATCAAAAAGTCTCTAACCCTGTGACATATAAAAAAAAAAGTCCTGTCATATTTAAAGTACGCAGGTTACTAATTTATCCTAGCATCCCAGTTGCACCTTGTTGCGCCCAAGAGTTGATTCAATCTGACAAGTTCATGAGGATCTAAGAGTCCCAAGTACATACCAGTGAAAGAACTAAATGTTCACTGTAAAGTGGAGAAAGGTGCTTATTTCGATAAGTGCGGGAGGCCTAGAGAGACAAGAAGAAAACTCAGGCATAACATCATTTTTTGGAGTCTTTCAATGACAAATCCATCCTTTGAGAGATAAAAATCACAGGGAGGACACTGTGTATCTAAAGTTAAAAAAAATTATTCGGACAATTTGTGTCTTGGTATGTTAAACTCCCCCTCCCTGCAATCAACGTCGCCTAGCTTGTAAGAATGCTCTAAATGACAGTGTGTAACCTTAGATCTCAATATGTAAAACTGGGCAAAAGACATCGGTTTTTAGACAATGTGACTTTGTCAGCAGATTATAATTCTAAAAAATTGTCATTTTCGAGCATTCACGGGGCCTGCACCATGTTGACTAGCACAATGTAATCAAAACCCCTCCCTATTACTTTTGGTAGGCTTTTGGACAACAACCAGGTTTTTTTTTTTACCAATTTCAATTATTTTACCCTGCACGTACAATGGATCAGTGGTGTAGGTCAAATGCACCCTCTGACTCCACCCTCCTATCCCCTGTGCTACACTCTCCCCTCACTTCTGCTGAACACTACATACCATTCCCATTTATATATCTTCGTATTTTGCTCGCTATATAAATTATCAAAGAAAACTTGTGAAGTGCATTCCGAAGTTAATGTGTTCTGAAGTTAGTGTTTTCAAAAACAATTTCCTTTCTAATCACAGTTTATTATATTGTATAATCTCTTGGTCAAAGACTGCACTCCCAAGTTTCGCCTTTTAAAAGTTTTCCCATGATAAGCTTCTTTGGTCAAACAGTGGCGTAGCTTGCCGAAAAGAAAATCTATTAAACCAGAGAAAGAAATCTATACAATGAAGGAACATCACACCGCGCCAATCTAGAGTTTGATTAGCAAAAAAGGGTTTAAACATGGCGTTATCATTTGTGCTGGTACAAGTGAAGACACTGTGTATGTAAAGTTGAAAAAAACTATTCAGGCCATTTGTGTCTTGGTATTTCTTTAACTTCCCCTCCCTGCAATCAATGTCGCCTGGATTATAATGAGGACTGCTCTAAATGACAGTGTGCAATCTTAGGCCTCTATATGTAAAACTGGACAGAAGACATCGGTTATCAGACAATATGACTTTATTAGCAGATTATAACTAAATTATACGTCATTTACGAGCATACACGGTGCCCCCACCATGTTGATAAGCACAACGTAATTAAAACCCCTTTCTGTTACTTTTGGTAGGAGGTTGCACAACAACCAGTTGAAGAAATTACCATCAGGTATTTTCAGTAACAACACCAAGCTGAGATGGCTGTAAGTTTTGAGTCTGTCTTATTTATGTAAGGAACGCGTTAAATCCATCGCGCATTGATAAAAATAACAACAGATACGAGCAGCGAAGTCTTAGCTCCAAATGAAATCAGCTACGAAGCAGGAATGTTTCATTTTTGTGAACATGGAGATTTATTCCCCTGCAAGTACAATGGAGTAGTGGTGTAGGTCAAATGCACCCTTTGACTCCACATTCCTGCCCCCTGTGCTACATCCCCATCCTCACTTCTGCTGAACACTATATACCATTCGCATGTATATATCTTCAAATTTTGCTCACTTTATAAATTATCAAAGAAAACTTGTGAAGTGCATTCCGAAGTTAATGTGTTCTGAAGTTAGTGTTTTCAAAAACAATTTCCTTTCTAATCGTAGTTTATTATATTGTATAATCTCTTGGTCAAAGACTGCACTCCCAAGTTTCGCCTTTTAAAAGTTTTCCCATGATAAGCTTCTTTGGTCAAACAGTGGCGTAGCTGGTCGAAAAGAAAATCTATTAAACCAGAGAAAGAAATCTATACAATGAAGGAACATCACACCGCGCCAATCTAGAGTTTGATTAGCAAAAAAGGGTTTAAACATGGCGTTATCATTTGTGCTGGTACAAGTGAGTACAATGTGTATGTAAAGTTGAAAAAAAGCTATTTAGACAATTTGTGTCTTGGTATTTCTTAAACTCCCCCTTCCTGCAATCAATGTCGCCTGGATTATAATGAGGACTGCTCTAAATGACAGTGTGCAATGTTAGGTTTCTATATGTAAAACCGGACAGAAGACATCGGGCCTTAGACGATATGACTTTGTTAGCAGATTATAACTCTAAATTATACATCAGTTTCGAGCATACACGTTGCCCGTACCATGTTGATAAGCACAACGTAATTAAAACCCCTTTATATTACTTTTGTTAGGTTTTTGAACAACAACCAGTTGAAGAAACTACCATCAGGTATTTTCAGTAACAACACAAAGCTGAGATCGCTGTAAGTTTGGAGTCTGTCTTATTTATGTAAGGAACGCGTTAAATCCATCGCGCATTGATAAAAATAACAACAGATACGAGCAGCGTTGTCTTAGCTCCAAATGAAATCAGCTACGAAGGAGGAATGTTTTATTCTTGTAAACATGAAATTTTTTTACCCTGCACGTACAATGGAGTAGTGGTGTAAGTCAAATGCACCCTTTGACTAAACCCTCCTGCCCCTGTGCTACATCCCTCTCCTCTCTTCTGCTGAACACTACATACCATTCCCATTTATATATCTTCATATTTTGCTCACTCTATAAATTATCGAAGAAAACTTGTGAAGTGTATTCCGAAGTTAATGTGTTCTGAAGTTAGTGTTTTAAAAAACAATTTCCTTTCTTATCGTAGTTTATTATATTGCGTAATCTCTTTGTCAAAGACTACACTCCCAAGTCTCGCCTTTTAAAAGTTTTCCCATGATAAGCTTCTTTGGTCAAACAGTGGCGTAGCTCGTCGAAAAGAAAATCTAGTAAACCAGAGAAAGAAATCTATACAGTGAAGGAACATCATACAGCGTCGATCTCCAGGCAACAAATCGAAACAGAGTCAGGTCAATAATCATTAGGACACTTCTTAATTTACCTATTGCTTTATCTTTGTGAAATGAAAGTAAAAAATACAGGTAGTGACATTTATAGTGTTTCATTTGCAAAGGGAGGGGCGTTCCAATGTTATCAAGTAGTTAGTTTGTTTATTACGATTTAGACATTCGTTCATATTCGGCATGTATTTACTATAGGAATTCGAAGTCCGAAGGTTTAAACCATCGAGACGAGTTTCCAAGTTGAACACGTGTTGTTTAACTTCCATAAGTGGAAGCGCATAGTTTGTCTAATAACTTGTCATAGAGCTGTTTCATACGTATTAAATAAATAACTAAAATATCAGTAAGTCATAGAGTTGAGACTCTTCTTTGTAGTTTTCATCCTACTTACTGTTAAAAAGCAAGAGAAGAGGACATAATCAGATAATTTTAGGGACAGATAGCGACATTTATGACATCAGAATAATAAGGCTTTGCCACCAAAGTCACAGATTTGTATCATTGTTTGATACATCAGTCTTAATACACCCGCCAGCCCCTAATATAAATGGTAAGCTTGGAACTTATCTCATATGCAGGAAGTCTGTAGTTTTGATTACTTGGTGATTATTTACCGAAATGAAATCTGATCAATCATTAATGATTAATTTATAGTAATCCATTGAGCACTTCTCGGCCTTGAAGCATGGATGGGCCACTACAGGCCTATTTTTGCTTTCCAAAGGAAAGGGCGTCTCGTTGTCTCGTTCATTCGTGCTTGATTTTACATACTCTGACAAGGATGAGTTTGTTAGTTACGCCGGAAGATAAACAAAAGACCATCAATGCAGCGAGATTACAAAGTCTCAAGCCATTATGTGACAAATCAAAGCAACTTCAGGTCAAATTTTAAGTATTTAGCTCAATGTGACCGGTTTTTAAGGACGCAAAGGTCAATAGTGCTAACCGGTGAGACCTACATACGGGAAGCCCATGAAAGGTGCCTATTTTCGATGGATGCATGAGACCTGGGGACCTGGGGGACAACAAGAAAAGCTAGGCGTGACATCATTTGAGGGCATGGGAAGTTCTCAGCAAGACATAAAGCACGAATTTAAGCTGACTTTGGACAGAGAAATGGTGACAAATATGACAGTGAAAAATATGACGTTCCAACCAGATAGCAGCAGTAGCGCATCAGTTCTAAGCCTCAAACACCGCGGCAAATCTTCACTTCTACTGTTCCATTTCTAGGCCAGGTCTTCCAGGAGATCACATGTATTGGGACAGAAGCCATCGACATCCACTCTGGTTTACCCTTTTCCGCCATGGAAAGTCGTAAAGATGTAGAATAATTACTGCGTAGGCAAGAAGAACACAATTTCTACCGCTACACAAATTTCAGTGATAATAGAACACGAGTGTTGTGGAGCAAAATTCATCTAGCTGAAAAAGGAGAGGTTCGAATTCAAATGAAATTGCCACTCATTGGACATTGAAGTGCTATTCATTGGACATGTGATGAAGAACAATGGATCGGAGGCAACAGTCAAAATGGAGCGACCAGCAGATGCATCATCAGCGCAAAGATTCATAGAGCTAGGAAGTATCTTTCTATATTTCTTTAAAACTTTTTAGAAATGAGAGGGCCACTGCAAAGAATGTTATTTATATTTTTATAGAGCTGTTTTATATGTCCCGAAAGATTATTAACCCTTCAAGTAAGATCCTCTGTAAGCTAAAGTTGTGTGTTTGTGATAACGGTACTTATGCTGGAGACAGCTTAAACTGCAGCTACAGTTGTTCTTCATCGGTATTAGTGATACAATGATATTCATTACGGTTCCCATATAATAAAATGACACTAATTACGGCTCTTTTATTCTGCTGTGACCGTGGGAAATTAGGCTTTTCCTAAGTTGCAACACCTGGCAAGCCCCAAGAAGTGGAAGCCGGAGACACTAGATCTCGACGGTTGTAAAAGCCATCAAGTTACTTGCAGGACTATGCATAAGTATATTCGAATGGCTGACTGCAGACCGCCCAAAATCTAAAAAAATGGGAAACAATGAATACATAGAGCCTGACTTTACTCGTACGAAAGATTCCCAGTAAGTTTTTTTAAATTTAAGCTTCTTCAAAAGTGTTAAAATTGTGCCTTTTTACCATTTTCTGTGAGAAGATGGATGTAATAGTAAGCCTGTGGTGTGAGGTCACGTGGCCTAGTAGACCCTATTGGTTTGAACTGGCAGGCCAGGAAACCTGATCAAAGCCGTGTTTACCATGTCCCCTCTGATATTTTGGACTGCTAACATTGCTAATATATTTCATTATTTTCCCTACGAAATTTGACACCGAGACGAAGAATCCGTGACGTTACAACAAGGGGCACTAGGAGAGCTCTCACAGCACATACTATCAGCACACAGAGATTCTGCGAGCCTCTTTTGCTGGCTGAAGCGCTAAACGTTTTTATTCGTTAGTTTCCTGAGATGAAAATTAAATTGAAACGATCATCATACTTTAACTAATGACATAATGACCCTGATATTATTTACCTTTCAACAGAATTCAAACTATGTTTAAGTTCTCCCATTTGACGTCTCCTTGAAATATGAGAAAGCCCATACTATTTTCCCGTCAATGATAGATTTTGTAAGCGGCCCATAATCAATCATAAGATATTTTTTTTATGAAGTAAGAAAGATTTTCTCAACAATCCCTAGCTTTCAAGTGTTTTTAACCCTTTCGCTCGCAAGATCTCATCATTAACTCTCTCTACTGTCTGCCACAAATCCTTATGATGTTAGTGCGGAGAATTTGGCATTGGGTCGACTAATAATCTACTAAATCATCTTTTTCTCTATTCTCATCACATGTGTACTTGATATTGTAAGGATATATTGAAGAGAAATTCTGTCTTGGTCATTCATGGGAGTTAAAGGGTTAAAGCGTCTTTTTTTCCGAGGGCTTAGGGCTTAGTAGTAATAATGCCTATATACACTCATCACGACAGTGTTTCCACGTGAAGACTTTCAAGGGTTTTTTCTTTTCCTGTTTCCTTTGAAGGTTCAGGCCCACTACCAATTGTATTTCTGATCAAGTAAACTTTGGGATACGGGCAGCTTTAAACCTACGAAGCAACCACACTTAATGAAAAATAAGATGCCATACGTTCTTCTGACATGCCAGATATCGGCGATTTTATACCCCGATCGCGGGGATTGGCGAATATCGCAATCGCCGCACCGAGCACAATTGGCGACTTTCGCCGATCACCGTGATCGGCGCATAAAATCGCCAGGTGTGTCACCGGCTTTAGCGCTTCTTTACGTCATCGCCTGTTCGGTGGCCAAATCCCTGGCGCAAAAGTTTGTTTTTTTGGTGGAAAACCAGCGTCAGCTTTGTTTGCAAAGGAATAAGAATGGTAGCCCTAAACGCTCAAAAGGCACAAGTAATGAAGCATGCGCAATCATTTTGTCGCTGTGTCTTACGGGCATTATTTCAAATAAAACTGTTGAGACATTTTGTGTTATTATTTTAAATTGTCCCACTCTTTAAAAAGTAACATTAGCACAAAACGTTTGTTAGCGGGTATGTTCCAGGACCTCAGGTAGAACATGAAAAAATATATGTTCTCTTGTATTTTTTGCCCATAACTATTAAACGTAACCTCAACAAAATAACGAAGGTGGGCTAAGGGTTGAGAGTCAAAAAACGTCACTCAAAAAAGGCCACTCGAAATCAAAAAGAAAACTTCTCTAAAAGGATGCTAACTCAGCTTTTATATACGCATGGTGATGCTCAAAGGACCCATTACAAAATCAATAAAAACATAAGTAAACATTTTAAGTACGTTCGAGACTAATACGTAGTGACAATTACTAACTTATCGCTGGCGGTTAAGAGATCCCGCCTCTGAGAAGAAGGGACCACAAAGGGAGATCCGATCGCTACGGCCCTTTGTGCTCTTAGCATCCAGCCTCTATCCAGGAGTCTACAGGTGAGGTCCACAGCAAAGCAGTGCTGGTTCGCCAATGATGCGGGTGGGGCAGGCTCCACTACAGAAATCAAGAGATGGTGGAACATGT
Source organism: Pocillopora verrucosa (assembly GCF_036669915.1). NCBI lineage: Eukaryota > Metazoa > Cnidaria > Anthozoa > Scleractinia > Pocilloporidae > Pocillopora > Pocillopora verrucosa. The sequence continues at coordinate 4,301,856 of NC_089316.1, read as the reverse complement.
TGAGTACCCTGGGTCCAGATTTTGGCTACTTCTTAAACGCCAAGAAGTGCTGGGACAAGAAAGAAAGTGTGAAAGAAATATTTAAGGACACAGAAATTAATATGACAATGGAAGGGAAGAACCATTAAAGAGCGGCGATCGCCTCACGAGAGGAATTCGTCAATGAGAAGGTGTCTGATTTGGTCAGTGAAATAGTTCAATTCGTAGAGTTTCCTCAGATATAACCAAAGGCATGCCACGCCTTTCACCTTCGGCTTGAACATCGCTGGACTTACTTTCTAGGAACACTGCCCGACATCCAGGATCGATTAGAGCCACTGGAGAATGCAATATTTCTAGTGCTTATTCACACTTTTGCTTCCCACTGCCCTAATATGGTGAAATGACTTAATTTTGGGGTACAAAGCGAGCGTATCTTCAAACCTCATGAAGCCTCTTATGTGATGCTGTTCAAATGTTTTTGCGACACGTAGGATTATATCAAAACAGATATGACCAGACAGTACTTAAGAAAGTTTTATCAACACCTAAAACAAAACAATTTTTACTGAAACAGATATTTCGATACAAATAACCGTGCTGCGATCTGTCGGCGTTCGGTCGATTAATAGGTGAGATGACAAACATTTGGCTTTGGGTGACTGACAAAGATTTCTCCATCTCTCTTTTCTACAACAGTCCGCTGCGACCGACAACAGTCCTTTGTCACTCGTAACATACATTATTCAATCTTTCTCTGAGGCATAATTTTTCCGCTTTCCATTAATATGCTTAAAATGTTGATTTCTAACCTTGAACACCACTCTCTTCACGGGCTCCCTCACGTGGCATCACGTGGATAAAGATTGTAAACTGTAGTTATCTAAGAAAAGTTTGTAAGAGTCTCAGTGGAAAACAATTTGTAATTTTTAACAATTTGAAATAAGTTTGAACATGGCGTTATCACTTGTGCTGAAGACACTGTGTATGTAAACTAAAACAAAACTATCCAGAAAATTTGTGTCGCGGTATATTACCCTCCCCTCCTTGCAATCGATGTCGCCTGGTTCATGATGAAGACTATTCTGAAATACAAGCCTTACGTATTGCATCGCTGGGCAATGAAAGGAAGGAGAAAAGGCATATGTAAGGCATTCAGTTGATTTTAGTGCTTAAAAAAAACAAGAAGTCTCAATTGGTTTTGAGCCAGATTTTAATTCGTAACGCTACCCTAGGTCTCCTTATCTATTCTGAAAAGAAGACATCGGTTCTTGGACATGTGATTTTGTTAGAAGATAAGAAAATTAAGAAAAATACGACATTTTAACACCCGACACCCTCTTTCTATTACTTTTGGTAGGTTGTTGGAAAGCAACCAGTTGAGGAAATTACCATCAGGCATTATCATTAGCAACACCGAGCTTGAATATATGTAAGTTTGGACTCTGTTTTATTTTTGTCTAAGGAACGCGTCAAATCCATTGCGCATTGGTGGAAAAAAAAACCAGCAGATACCAACAGCGTTGTCTTGGCTCCAAATAAATATCAGCTACGAAGTAAGAATGTTTAATTTTCGTAAACATGTTATTTATTTCCTCTGCAAGTAAAATTGGGTATGGGTGTGGGTTAAGTGCATCCTCAGACACCACCCTCCTACCCCCGTGTTACGTCCCTGTCCTCACTTCTGCTGAACACTACTTTACGAATCTTTAAATTTTTTGGATCTTTTAATTTGGTCGTTCTGCAAAATATCAAAGAAAACTTATGACGTCTATTTTAAAGTTAGTATGTCCTGAAGTTAGTGCTCTGAACGAAAATTCCTTTCTATCTCTGGGTTTTTATTTATTTTTATTTTATTTTATTTTTTTTTTACACAATCTCCTTGTCAAATACTACACTTCTAAGTTTCGCCTTTTACAAGTTTTTTAATGGTAAGCTTCCTCGGTCAAAAAAGTGGCATAGCTCATTTTAAAGAAAACCAAGTAGACCAGAGAAAGAAATCTATTCAATGAAGCATCATTACACAGCGTCGATCTCTAAACTCCATGCAATAAATCGAAGCAGGGTCAGGTCAATGTTCAGTGGAGCACTCCTTAATTTACCTATTTCTTTATCTTTGTCATATGAGAGTCATAAGTACTTGCTAGTGACACTTATGGTGTTAAACTTGCACAAGAAGAGACCTCAAAATATAAATAAGTATCTAGTTCGTTTAGTATCATTTAGTCATTCGTTAATATTTGCCATGTAGTTTCTATAGGAATTCGCTGTTCAAAGTTATTTAGGTTTAAGCCATCGCAATGAGTTTCCAAGTTGGACATGTGTTGTTTAAATTCAATAAGTGGACGCTCTTATTTTGTCTACGAACGTTTTATAGAGCTGTTTCATACGTCCCAAATAACGAACTAAAATATCTGTTGGTCAAAAGTGAAGACCATTCTTCCCAGACTTAATCCTACTAATTTTTTAAAAGGAAGAAGAGTACATGAAGAGATAATTTCAGGGACAGTTAGTGACGTTTAAGGCACTAAAATATATAGACTTTGTCCCCAAAGTCACAGATTTATATTAATGTAAGATACATCAGTCTTGATGACTCTTCAGCTCCGAAGAAAAAATGCTAAGCTTGTAATCTATCTTATATGATGGAGTAATATAGTTTTTAATTACTTAGTGATTATTTACCCTAATAAAATCTGATTAATCATTAATGATTAATATATGGTAATTCATTCAAGCAATTCTCAGCCTGATTCCCTTAAGACCGTCGAGTTGGGAAAAGGGGGTAGTGAATGCCCACCAGAGGCCAACTTTTGCTACTTAAGGGAAAGGGCGTCTCGTTGTCTCGTTCAATCGAGCCTGATTTTGAATGTGCTGACAAGGAAAAGTTCGTTACTTAGGCCGGAAGATAAACCAAAAAACATCAATGCAGCAACATGACAAAGTCTCAAGGCTGCTATGTGACAAATCAAAACAAAGTCTGGTCACATTTTAAGTACGCAGGTTACTAATTGATAATAGCGTAAAAAATGTTCTCAATGTGACCGGTTTTTAACTGAAGCCTCTAGAGGTCAAAACTACTTACCAGTTAAACCTGTATTAGTTCGCGTACAAAGTAAAGCGCATGAAAGGTGTCTATTTTCTATGAATTTACAAGGCCTGGAGAACAACAAGAAAACTCATAACATTTATTCGAGTCTCTCAGTAAGGCTCTCTAAGAGTCCTATCGTGACTTGGTAGAACCATGTGTTTTGAGATGGTAGGCCATCAACTCCTTTTTAAAGCTCTGTTTACCCTGTCTTTTCTGATATGTCGGGCTGCTAACGCTAATGGTGGCGTGGCAAATTCTCAGCAAGACATATAGCAACTTTACTTTACTTAGAGGACTAAGGAGATGTGTCCAAGGACAAGCTTAGCTTTTTACTAATGGGGCATGGTCAACCAGTGACATCTAGAAGTGGGGCACTCCCGTTGGCAGTGAGGAAGTGCTCAAAGATCGAGAAGGAATTTTTTTGCCCGGGTCCTTGGTATACAGCGTAACCACCTATATGTGTTCGGTAAGAAAGTCATCCTGCGGACTGCTTTTGTCGCGACTTCAGCAGTATGACTACAAGATACGCTACAAGCCTAGGAATGGTGTACTGACAGCCAACACTTTGTCAAGAGCTTACATAGAGGACTGCGAGCGTTGGTCCGCAGAAGTAAAGGTCGAACGCTTTCATGCCTATCACTTCCTTCCTTTTTCAGACCACGAACTCAATGAAATCCAGAGGGAGAAAGAGACGAATTGTCCCTCAGCACTTCAGAGCTTGAACAATCTTGGAAGGCTTCCTTGTTGCAAAAATAAGACTAAAGAGCTAGACAAACCCACAGTGGCAATACCAAGTAAGGCCCACTCTCTCTCTTTGTAACACCTGGCAATTTTCAAGAAATCGCCCATAGATAGACAGAGATTCTCTACGCAATAAGTCTAATGAACTTCAAGAAGTACAACGATAGTTGAAAACGCTCAGGTAGGACCTAAAAGTGTGAACAAGGACCACGAGAAATTTGTGCGTGGCACCGGGCAACCGAAGGCTCCGTCGAAAAGTGGAATTATTTCTGAGGTCCAAAATATCCAGCCGGAAATCAATCTCATCAAGAAACAACTGATCATGAACCAACCAATTCATCTAGATGGAGATAATCGGGGGGTTCTCGAACTTAATCTGGCGGAGATGGAAAGCAAGGTGACATCTTACAAAGTCACTTAAAAGCAACTGAAAGAGGAAAAAGCAAGCCTTTAGAAAATTCTAAAAAAAGACAAAATTTTTTATGCATATAGATGTTTTACTTGACAATGCCAAACTGACGGCTTAAACAAGGCCACTATTAACAAGTTAAAGTTGCATTTCTAATTTTTTTGGTTTTTTTATCTTTTAGAGACTTGTCTGATAACCCGTTGAAGAGTTTGCCATCTGAAATTTTCGCTACAAATATTAAATTGATTTGGCTGTAAGTTAATATTTCCTCTATTAAGGGACATCAAACAATATTTGTCTTTGTAATTTAAAACACACTAACTCACTGTTACGTGAAATGTTTGGGAACCACTTTTAGCTTGAAAAAAAAGAAAAAATTCACTCTGATATTATGATTATACGCTGATATTAACAGATCATATGACGACTTAAGGAAGGCTTTGAGAAAAGAGTATAAAATAAAATAAATTGAAAAATGATCCTCGTAGTTGACCTGTATTTTACACAATTGCAAAAACTGAGAAGCCCGAAGAAAAATCCAGGCTTCAACAGGATTCAAACCTGTGCCTCCCCAAAACAAGTGGGGTGCTTCAACCAACTGAGCTTCTCTTCGTTCCCGCAGAGGAATATTATCATATTTTTGATGAAATGAATTTTGCGGATGAAAATCAATCAATGCAGCGATCCCCGCAGGTAAGGTGCAATTTCACAACTGCGCCTGCGAAGATCAGTTCTGTACTTGATTTTCATCTGCAGGTCAAAATAAAACTTATTTTTAAGAAAATAGGATCAAAATACAAGACAAGATATCGCAAGAACTTTTGGAATCATGTGAAGGGGAAAATACGATGGTGCATTCGAGAATCAGGAAAGATAACTTTTCTATATGTTTTTGGAGCAACAGATTGGGAACCACAAATTATCGTAAGAAGAACCGCCAAAAAAAAAGAAAGCCTGCTTCAATTCATCTATCATGGGAAAAAGCCCGAAAGGTGGCCTAAGAACGATGTGGTTGGGGGATTGTTTCTGAGGCCTTATGAGTAGCTTGTTTCTCCGTCAAAGGGTACATAACTGAGTTAGGATAAGCACGACAGACAAAACCTTGCTCGTCTTGACAAGTGAGAATATTAAAATACATGTAAATAGCTGCACTATTTCAATTTCACGGTAAAATCTCAGTAACAATCATTTTGAGTTGTCTACAAAATCCTCAAGCTGCATTTCAAAACTGAGTTTATTCCACTAGTCATCTGGTTTATTACTTTATATGCATCCCAGCTCTGGCCTTTATTTAGTGTGCTAAATTTTCGTCGAATTCATAGGTACTTGTCTGAAATGCAATTGCACCACCTACCTCCAGGAATCTTTGACAAGAACACACAGCTAAGGTTTCTGTAAGTAACCTCATTTTTTTCTGTCTGATCCGCGCTCCTAGATTCTTAGTGATGCAATGTAAGCGTTAATAAGATTGACAAAATTTGCAAATATTTCATTCATAATATGTAGCTGTTTAAGTACAAAATAGTAATTAACACTACTAGTCAACTTTCGCACCTGCAGACTAAGAACTATAATCTCAGACCAGTTGCACAACAGTTGTACTGGCCTCTTACTCCTTATTGTTGCTGTCCTTGTTTTATTAAATTTATCAGATTATTCGTTTCGCTTTGTAAATCAAGAATTAGTATGAAATATCATGAAGATCACATATCGACTGTTACTTTCTGGATCTTTGTCCAGGACTAACCGTTTATGAGATTCTATCCTCTGTATAAAAGGCACCAAGAAGTGCCTTCATTAAATAAAAAGATCATTGCGATTACCATCATTAACAAATTTCCATATCTATGTCAAATTTAATTATAATCTTATGTTGTAAAATGAGTTAAGGGTTAAGTTAGCACAAACAACTCTTCGCTCAATGACAGTGATGCCGACTTTTGCTCACAAGTCAAAACAACCGTAACTGTCTTCGACAACAGCCCTGAAAGGTTTCAGTAGTACCCCTATCTAAGCAGATAAACTTCTAGTGGATCTTTAAACTAATTGTCAGTTTAATATGGTAAATAACGCAGACGCCTGAATGACAACGACATGAGAGGGTTGAATGGAACTGCCTTCAAAAACTTGACAATGCTAGAGGAACTGTAAGTTAATATATCAATACTGTTGTGGAGGGAAAACTGTTTTTGTAACGCAGCAGCATTCCCCTCTCTTACCGCCTTGTCTATACTTGTTTTTCAAATTAACTTTTTTCCTTTCTCTTTTCTTCCCTTCCCCTCAGTGATCAAAAGACAAGTCAGTAAATAACTGTTTTAATAAAACTAAACATATTTATATACAGGTCACATATTTTTTTTTTAATTCAACACAGATGGTTGCAAGACAACAACTTCACGGAATTTCCTCCTAATTTATTCCAAGATCTAAAAAACTTGAAAGAACTGTAAGTTTTTTCATTCCAAGCTTTCCCTTGTTTTAACTCAATGACTACATAAAGTGTTCCAACACTTAGTAAAATTTTCCTTTCTTTTGTTAAATCACAGCTAGTGTATTTTAACACAGATTCTGGTAGTATCATACTTTTCTTCCCTTTCACTAATTAGAGCATATAGAAAATTTTTCCAGTTGCAGATTATAAAATCTTCCCATCTGCACTTGTAACACATTTTAAAATTGAACCATCTGGAATTTTGTGTTTGCTGCTGAACTGACATTTGAGTGACAACGATCATACATACAACAATGAAATTCATGCATGTTGTTACGGGAAAATTTACTGATTTTCCTGTGTGTGTTATTCGGTACATATTTATTCGTAAACTTTCACATTTAATCATTTCAAGTCCTTTCATTTTAATAAATCAAAAAATGCATAAAAACCACAGTAGCTTTTAGAATAGATTTTTGTTGTTACTCGCTTTCATCATATGCACCTGCTTGTCGGCACTTTTGTTATTTATTACATGGTTTTCTTTAAGTAAATGTGGGTGTTGATGGTCTTTCTGGAAACATTGGTTTTCATGGTAGATAGCAGCTGAGTTTAAACGCGTAAATTTAATTTCTTTTTTTGCGATGGTTTCCAAACCAACCTTGCATAAATAAGCAGAAACTTTTAATTGCTTTTCCGTTTTTTTATTTCTTGAGCTGCGCTACTGCAATTAAGATAGGTATTGTTTTCTATATCAGAGCTGTAAAATCGCACCTAGGTTTCCTACTTTAATGGCCTAGAGTTTATTGCATCCGTCTTTTTAATTTTTGAGATTCTTTCCGTCGTAGAAACAGATGGAATATTTAAGTAGTTTTCGTTTAACTTCAAAGAGACTTTTTCCGCTCCTTTGTGTCCTTATTCAAATATTGCGATTTGTGTAACAATAGCACTTCACACCAGTTACTTCTTAAGCAAGTACCTTGTACAGCTTCGATGATTACAACCTAGAGTATGGCCTGACCTAGAATAAAAGTACTGTGGGACCAAAGATTGTCTTATCCTTGACGTCCGTATAAGCTCGCTCGAAGTAGATCTCCGTGTACCAGGAAATCGTGACGAGTTTCCGTTCTCGCTGCCAAGTCGTCTCTACAGAGTTATTTCCCCCAGTTGTTATTGTGCCGTCCGCGAAGGTTCAGTTTTCCGGTTAGCGAGCGAAAACCTATCGTCACAATGTTATGAATATCAGAGTTGTTTTTATGGGTTATCTTTCTCTCTTAGATAACGAGCTTAATGATTTCATTATTGATCCAAGAGAGGCAGCCATTGCCAGTGTTGGGGAAAAGAATTCAGTATGCACGCAGATCTCAAGTCTTCAGCGGCCTTCAATTGCTTTTCGTCATAATATTGACCGAACTAAATGAATGAAGTGAATCTTGAATATTCTCTGTACTATAAGACAAAACATTGCATGTGTATCACTACGTACTGCTCTTTGTTCTTTGGTTGTTTCTGATGACCAGAATCTTCATGTATTTTTACCTATAAATTTCAGTTTGCAGACTTAATGAAAATGCATTTTCTTGTTTCGTCATTCCTATCAGCTATCTGTCAAATAACAAGTTGAAGAGTCTACCAGACGGACTTTTTAACAGCCTTTCCAAGCTGACATATCTGTAAGTGAGTTAGCTATTTAACCAAGGAGATAATTGGACAAAACCAAATGATCATTCTTAAAATATATTTTTTTAAAAGCACAGCCATCATAGTTGAAACATCATGAAGTTTTCCAGCTCGTATTTGCAAATCTTAATTGAAGTAGACGATGCTATCTTATGTATTTCTTGTGCTTTGGTTAGTAATGTGAAGTTACTTTGTGGTGTAAGAATTTAATAGCTTCTGTTTAAATAGCAACCTTAACGATTCCCAGATTTCAGTTGGTAGCTCTAACATAAGCGAAATCTTTGTAACTGTGTAATAATTGTTTTCAGGGATTTATCAAACAATGAACTTGAAAATCTGCCAGCGTATGCTTTCAGAAACATTGTAGCGGTAAAATTTCTGTAAGTAAGATTGATATCGGCCCAAAATATTAAAAATTGTTTTAAAGGATTTTCTTGAAAATAACAGCACTTGGTGACTATAATAGCTTCTTAGTAAAAGACAACTTACATTGTAATTTACTCCTTGAAGGCAAAGGTTTTTTAGTTTCCTTTATATTCGAGTTGACAATATCTCAGAATTTGTTATATTGCCAGATCAAACTACCCTGGCACTTGTTGTGTCGTCTCGACTCAGTCAAGTTACTCCTTTCATTGCTTTTGCTCAACTGAATTTTATTAAAGAATCAACAAGCTATATTCACAATACAATACTAGGAATCAGTAATACTACTTTTACATAGGAATGTACTTTTACAATCATGTACCGATCGTGTCTTACAGGATATAGCGTGACTATAGTAACGCTTAGGTAACGCAATACACTACATCCTTCCCGGACAAAGTTCAAAGGTTTCTATTTCAAAGTTAATTAAAGATTATCTTTTTAAACTATTTTAATCAGCTAATAATATACGAAGTTCTCGTTATCTTGTGTAGACTTCACTACACGTCCGGACCTAGTCGTGACATTGCCTTTATTCTGAGAGGCTTGATCATCGGAATGATCACTTTCCATACAAGCATCAGAATGTTTGTGAATGGTCTCACTAGATTCAACATTCGCTGAATCACTAGAACTACTAGACCCATTACTTTGTTCGTCGTTGCTAGTATCTACGATTTCTTCATTCTCATTTGTGGGTGCGCGCTTCAAGTATTTTGCATTTCGAATAAGAGTGGTACCAGTTGCTGCGTTGACCAAGGTAAAAGTGTCTCTCCCCTGGGACTGAATGATAACATGCTTAGCCGGGTGAAATTGAGAATCTAACTTTGCTGGCTTCATGTTTGCGCAAAATACGATATCGGCGATTTTGAAGTTATGCGGCGTTGCGTTATTGGCTTTTAATCCTCGTCGCCAGTATGTTGTGTCGTCTAGACTCAGTCAAGTTACTCCTTTCATTGCTATTGCTCAACTGAATTTTATTAAAGAATCAACAAGCTATATTCACAATACAATACTAGGAATCAGTAATACTACTTTTACACAGGAATGTACTTTTACAATCATGTACCGATCGTGTTTTACAGGATATAGCGTGACTATAGTAACGCTTAGGTAACGCAATACACTACAGCACTAATTTTATAATTTGTAACAGAGAGTGAACTTGAGAGTTTTCGCGCTTAATCTTGAGATCATCATAAATATGTCTAGTGTGTTCTTTGATCATTACGATATAAAGATTGGGAGCTATTTTACTGGAAAACGTTGCCATTCCCTGCCTTAACCACAGATTTTACTTAAAAAAAAGTAGAGCTAAAGATATCGCTACCACATGAGCATATTTCAATCTAAAATTCCCATCATGCTTTCTCCAGGAAACTGGAGTACAACAAAATTGAGAAGCTTCATGAAGATCAGTTCCAGGGCTTGGTGGAGCTATTAGATTTGTAAGTGCATTTAGAGTTTAAACCATTTTCCATAATGACCTGAATCTCAAACCGTATACAGTAATATTATTTTACTGTTAACTCCGTCATTGCTCAAATAAAATTTGCCTTACCCAATCATATTATGTTACTGTACTTTAATATTTATTTCCTTGTCTGTTTCCTTTGTTTAAGATATCTCTCGGAGAACAAAATCGAGGCTCTGCCTGATAAAATTTTCAAGGGCGTTAAAAAGCTCAGATCTCTGTAAGTACAGTTAATCACATACAAAACATTCCAGAATATTTGAAGTGATAGAATGAATATGATATCAGCGTTCAAAACCTGAGATTTTTGTCTACAAATTTACCACGATGTAGAACAGAGGTGGTGCCAGTTATCTTCCTCAACAAAGCAACGTTTTTTAAATTTATATTGCACTAAAAATGTGCCTTTATATAACATACTTTTTGTGCACCTAGGTGGATATTATGAAAAAGCGGAAACAAACATTGTGGAGATCTATGTAGTCTTAACTGAAATTCCATGAGAATTTATTAGAATGAGGAATGTGACTGCTGCAAGTCCCCGTTTTGGTGTTAGTTGTAAATAGTTAAGTTCTTCGTTTCAGGAATATCTTCGGCAATAGGATCCAAAACGTTACCAGCACGACTTTCAACTACGCCCACGAATTGCGAATGTTGTAAGTTTACTGCAAATGACAGATGTTTATCTAGGCAACTAAACTTAGTTGCATATATTGAAATCAGATAACATTCTTTTAATTTCGTTTTGTCAAGGAAAAGACTCGTGCAAAGTAATTTTGGAAAATAACATAAATATACTAAAGGAATTTTTCCCTGGAAGAGTCCGGAAAGAGGCTTTTGTACAGCGAAAAACCTCAACCGAATGGGCTGCCACGTCCATAAAATCAGTAGCCATCAAAAATTTCCAAGAAAGCAAGACGAGACTTATCTAAGGCTAAATGACTACTTTTGAAAGAATCTTTGAGAAAACATCAAGCTAAGGTCCGTACTGAAGATCCTCAGCTAGGGTTCCTGATTTTGTCTATTTGGACAGTCAATTTGAACATTAACATTAACTTAATGAATCTTATTATTGAAATTCGCTTTTTTAGGTTATTCATAATATAAACCAACTTAAAATTCACATTATGATTATTTTAAATCACAGGTTCATGCATTACAACCTGATGGCCGAGCTCCCCAAAGGCTTTTTCAAGCATTTGACGCACATCATCAGAGTGTAAGATTCCATGACGATCCTTTCCTTCACTCGCCCCTTCAAACAATTATTTTAATAATAGTCTATGTTATTAATCAATTAATGATCATTAAGGTATTTCAACGATGCAATAATAGTGTTATTTCTTCTTTTTTTTCTTCTTTTTTCGAATTCTAGAACATTGGACACCAACCTGATGTGCTGCCATCTCGATCTTTTCAGGCAGGATGCTGATTGCGAATACTCCTTCAATGACAATTTCGCAAGCTGCCACTCCATGTTCCGCCACCATGCTCCAAGGAGAACTCTTTGGATTGTCGGTCTTCTCTCGTTGCTAGGGTCTTTATTCGTAGTTGGGTGGCAGTATTTCTACCCTGATAACAATGTGGTCCAGTCTATCATGTTGGTGAATCTGGGTGTATCTGACGGTATCATGGGTATATACCTAATCATTATAGGCATAAAAGACCTGCAATGGTCAGGGGAATACTACCTGCATGACTATGAGTGGCGCACCGGTTGGTTTTGCCATTTCAATGGTGCCATGTCTGTCTTTTCAAGTGAAGTGTCAGTGATGATGATTTCTCTGATCGCATTGGACAGACTCAAGAACATCGTGTTTCCTTACACCTTTGCAAAAATTACCCCAAGGCAGACCTGTCTAATGTGCGTAGTTATCTGGCTGGTGGGAGGCGTTATGGCATTCCTTCCCTTGTCTGGAATGCACTATTTCAGCGAGTGGTACTATGGCAATAATGTAGTGTGCCTGCCCCTGCAGCTTTCCCCTGAATTACAAGAAGGCTGGGAATACTCCACTTCCATTTTTATCGTTTTGAATTTTTCCCTATTCATCTTCATCACGGTTGCTTACGTTGCCATCTTATGGAAATCATGGTCGTCAAGCAGACGGCTTGGTGCACATGGAACTATTCGTGAAATACGAGCAAGAGCACAAAGTGCACAAGCTAAAAGAGAAAGAGCACTTGCCAAAAGAGTCTTCTTCATTATTCTGACAGATTTCTTGTGTTGGATGCCAATCATTGCTATCGGCATCCGGTCCCACGTCGAGAAAACATTTGATCCTCCTGGTGATCTGGCAGTGTGGATTGCAGTGTTCGCTCTGCCGATCAATTCAGCTATCAACCCATTGCTGTATACGCTTTCTACTCCACAGGTAACGTTTCTTTTTTGGTTACTTTGGAATAGCACCTACCGTTATGTTCAAATTTGGTTTCGTGTCAGAGCAGGCTGGCAACTTAATTTTGTAATTGTAACGATTGACATACAAAAGAAGCATGAAAAAGTAAATGATCGGACAGATTGTTTTAGCTTCTCCACCGTTAACTTTAACCATAGAGACCAACGTTACTTCTAAATACGTTACTTGAAAGTCTTTACGTAAACTATTCAATATATTTTGAATGTCTAGGTTCAGCCTGTGTTGAAAGCAAAACTGAGGAAGCTGTGGTCCAATGTTCGATCAATTTTCAGCAGAGGACAAAATCAAGAAGGTACAGTTTTAAGCTCCATTGAAAAATACCATGATAACAATAATTGTATTCCAAACCTTGAAATGAACAAACTTTAAGTTTCACCAAATTGAGTATTAGCAACCCAGTTTTCTTTAAGTATCATATGTCATTTTTACTCATAAGGCTTTCAAGGGGGAGAGGATGGAACTCGTATGAAATCGTAGAAAACTCATGTATTTTTTAATTTTTTCGAATAAGAAACTGAGCAAATTATTGAAACCACAAAGGTGAAACTGACAATATGTAAAGTTGTAGCAGACGTAGAGGAGAAAACCAGAATGATTCTAAATAGAGAGGGGATCAATGTAATAAATCATCAAGTTTAATGAAGGCAACGACACGTTTAGAAATCATGATTTCAGTTCGATTTTCTTTAATACACAGCTTTAGAGATACTAACCATCAGGAACATTGAGACTAATAGGTGCCGTTTGCGACAAATTTTTAAAATAAGGTGCTAGCAAAACCTCATTCTACAAACAATTCTCAAAATCTGAATCACTATACCTCTGTCTGAAATTATTAGATGACGATCCATTCTGAATTGTTTGTCTGAGCGTTTTTTTTCCCTTTGGATAAACCTGACAATGACCATTATTTTTTTATTGGTGTTCCTTTTTATATCAAAGAAGCAGAAAATGATCAGCAGGGACAGATTGGAAATGGGGATGAACATGCTAACGTCGAGGAGGGTAAAAAATATAGTGCTTCTCAATCTAATCACATATCTTCTCTACACCTCTGTAGGGTTCTATGTGCGATACTTTTCTTTCCTTTCTCTTTTCTGTACTTAATTCCTTTTTTTATTTTTCTCCCCCCTAGGAGAACAGATTGAAATGCAATTAATAGCACAGATCGAAATCCCAGAAGTGGAAGCCCCTGAATTGCCTGCTCCCCAGCCAGGTCAGTAAATAAGTGTAGAATTTTTTATGCCAAAGACAATGTTGTAATTGACTTTGTAATTCAACTCTCTTGCCAGGTGTGTATAGTCTAATTAATTAATCTATCAAATATGAGCTCTTTCAAATAAGATGCCCAGAAACCACAGTATTCTTTTTCTGCTCTGATAGTTGCTGTAGGTGCACTTTGAGAAAGGAGAGATCAAGGAAGGGTTTATCGTATGACACAAATGTAATTTAATTAGGTTGGATTACTTTTGATTGATAAGTTACCTCCAGATATTCTGGTGATAAATTGCCTTATGCACTTTCAACACCTCCACTCATGATATCACCATTCCTTTACGTTAGTAAACTGTAATGTGCCAAAGTATGTAGTATTCCAGTATGGAAGGAAGATACCATCGTCCCCCATATGATGTGGTTATAGTAAATGAATGATACGTATATATTGACAATGATTATTCGTTGTTTCCAGTTTTCAGTTATATTATATGAAAAATAACTTAAAGATAACTCTTTGCTCTGTTGGCAGAGATTGAACAAGCCTGTGAGGGGGATGCGAATCCATCTTCCTCAGGTAAAAATTATTTATGAAATAAATATCAAAAGAAGGCATAGACAACCGCTCTATTTACAAAAGAAATACTGCAAAAATCACAGTTATACAAGGTGACTTCAACTGCATATTGCACTTTACAACCGATCATAAGAATCGCCAAAATGAAGAAAGGTAATGCGTCTTAACCGACTGTCTTTGGCAGAGGTATTATTCCGGCTACCATTTTCATGCGCACTAATTAACTTGGAGATTTAAATGTGAGCTTTGTAAGTCAGTGATATTTCATCAATCAATGAATACTTGAATATATATATGAAAATCTTACGTACGTAAAATACATTTGTAAAGAAATTTATTTCAGAATAAAACATGAACCATGAGCATTATGTCATGTTTTACTCTATTTGTTCCTTAAAACAGATTATGAGGATGATTTCGACATCAGACCAGCCTCTGCAAAGACTGTGGAAGGTAAACACCTTTTCAATTTTCATTTTTTTTTAAGAAATGTCATAACTCTACTAAACAGCGAAAGGTGGCTGGTGCTAACAAGCTGGCGCACTTGGTATACTTGATTGCATGGTTTTGTATGTCAAACCAATAAGATTAGGGTTATCATATTAACACGTAATCACCAATCAAATCACAGATTCTAAGTCTGTCTCATCAAAAAATGAACGAGAGCAGCTTTTTGGCCACTACTTCCCGTAAGGCACAAAACCCTTCCTCAGTTACTAAACCTAACGGGTCTATGCAATCAAAGAAGTCCTGTCGGAAAGTTTGCTGTTATTTGCGTTATTAACGTTTGAGCCTTTCCGGAATAACTTGCGGTTTATTTAAATGGATGGTATTCTTTAATGCAATCACTGTTCATCATCGCGAGCCAGTATCGACGAAGAACACAAAGAGAAGGTAATAGTTGACATTTTCTGTAAGTAGGAGTGTCTCTACACACTAACAGAAGTTTTTGATGTTGAGAATCGCCCAGTTTTAAGGAACCACTAGTTCCAATTGCAATTTACCCTATGAAAGGTTTTAAAAAAATTATCAGAAGTGATCGAAGGTTAAGCTACATACAAGAACCTTTTTAATGATGGACACTCATCTTCAGTGTTACTTATAGCTTCTGATAATAGTTGAAGAATAAGGCGATTGTTGCGGATTTCAGTGAGCACAATACTTTACTTTCCATAATGTCAAGATATCTTTAATATTTGTGTGCAGGTGAAGAAGGAGGAAGTAAGCATGAACCTAAAAAGACAACTGAGGAAGGTAAAAACAATGAATTGCTTTTTAGGAACTGAACATTTGTCCCACATGGGTCTCATTTATTCCACCGTACAGTGTAAGTAGCAACAAGGCTAATTTTCTGACTTGATAGCGGGCAATGGGCTGCGTTGTCTAACCTTATGAATTTTAACAATGAATCTGATTTCACACAGCTGTTGAATCTGAGGAGCACGTGGAAATTGAAGAGATTTCAGTACCCAGTAACAAAGGTAAAAGAGATAATGGTTTTTGATTGGTCACTCAAGAGAGTAAGGCATTTTATGAGTAATTAAAACATCTGTTTTCCCTTGGTAGTCACTGGAAAAATTCTAGTGTTGAAATTGGTGAAACATTTATGATTTTAATTCCTAAGTACAAAAACAAAATTTAATGACTGTATACTAACTTACATTGTATCAAATAAATCTTTTTTCAAAGAAGCTAGAAAAGCTGAAGAAGAAGAGGAGATGCATGAGCCTGACATGGATGTCGTAGAGGAAGGTAACATTTTTCATAAATCAGAAGAGATAAACTCAGATTGGTCCACACATGCTTTATAAGGTGACGCATAATCAGTCCACTCAATTGGCTGAAGATCACTTGAAGTGCTCTGTCGAAGGGTCGCGATTCACATCAGGAGTTGATTACATTGAGGAAAAAAACACACCACTTGAGTATTATTATACCTCCTCGTAACGAAGAGCCATAGCTTTTTATACAATGCTAAAATCCTACATTTATGAATTTATTGAGCCGTTTTACATGTTTGTTTGTTTTTTAAGCGATACAATAATAATTTGCCCAGATACAGAAAACAGAACCGCCACTTACCACAACTCATTGAATGGAAATAATGACTTTGATGTTGTGTACCTCAGGTTTCAAAACACTTCAACACAAGCAAGCAAAATTAAATGAGCTGTAATAAGTGGCAGCTTTGTTTTCTGTACTTGTGCAATTTAGTACTGCATCGCTTGATAAAAAATGAGCGCGTTGCATTTCTATCTCTTTTCGTGTTCCGTCCAGGGGAAGAAGACGTGTTTGATACCAGGCCGCTTTAGTACTTTCAAGGTAAATGCTTATTACGTCTGCTTTAATACTGAATACCGCTGACTAAAGGGGTGCGGAAAACAAATCCCTCTAAAGAAGGTAGTTTTTTTTTGTTACCTGTATCCAATCAGAATAAGTGTAATATTGAGATTTAGAGTGAAAATCTTTGATGTGTTACGGTGTGTATGCATGTATAGTTGACTCATGATTACTTTAACTATCAGTTTGTTGAACCCGATCTATATTCTGAATCAAAAGTGACTTTTTTGATGCCATTCACAAGCGTAACTCTATCCTAAATTTTTTTACTCCTTGGCTAACTAAATCAGTTTCAAATTAGAGATTTCACTGCAATTTTAATTGTTGAAGTTATTGGAGATGAAGGAGATGAAGTCTGATTTGTTGTAGCTATAATATACTGCTTGTCTTTTTCAAAGTCACTTGGAAATTTTTTCAGGCAGCCCATTCATTGTTGGCAGTAAGGCTATCAAAACATTTTCAAACTAATCAATTTTTTCTCTGCTTGATTATGATTTGAAAAAGTATAACTTAAAAAAAAAAAACTTCTGGGTGGCTAATACGCTGCACTGATGAGTGCTCTCTTTGTATATGCTTGTGTATTCAAATTTGCCTTCTGTCCTTAATGCACTGACCAGCTTCCTGATTGACAGTCTGGTCACCCGACTATCTGTGCAACTGGCCGGTAAGCCGTCAAATTGAATTGACAACCTGAGCTATGACCACTGGCTGACTCACAGATGGGCTGATTGTCTGCCCGACTGTCTGCTGGACTCTCCACCTGGCCATTGGGCATGATTATAACTAACTGAATTAGATTATGGCTGCAAAACACTTCAATACAGACATGCAAACATTCAACGCTTGACTGACTGAATTTCGGGTCCGTAGATCAAACAAACAACTAATCGATAAGTTAATTTTGCGTTCACTGATAAGCGTGCTTTTTCCTTTGCCTCTAACAGTTTCCAAGAGCCAAAAACATTGCCATTAGTATGGAGACCGCGAGGGCTAGAGAAAAACTAAAACATTTCAAGGAAATGGAGAAAAATAATTCTAGTAATCAATACATACTGTCTATGGTAACATCTTAGTCTTTAATTTCTTTTTCTTAGATTTAATGTTATCAATACTCAGTAACTTTGCTTTCTGAACTTATCATTGTATGGTAACAAGATATAGTTGGAGTGGAACATATTGCGCTATATTTGAGTGGGCGTGTAATTTCTTTTTCTTAGATTTAATGTTAACAATACTCAGTAGCTTTGTTGTCTGAACTTATCATTGTATGGTAACAAGGTATAGTTGAAGTAGAACATATTGAGCTATATCTGAGTGGGCGTGTAATTTCTTTTTCTTAGATCTAATGTTAACAATACTTAGCAACTTTGTTGTCCGAGCTAATCATTGTATACCTTACACTCTATCTATCAGTCCATCTTCCTTTTGTTTTGTTTTGACCGTTTTTGGTTTTCTTGTTTGTTTCTTTTTGTAACATGTACATCTACCTGACACTTTTAGCCTGTTAGTTTTAGCGTATTTCTAAAGACCATGATTGCTACACCGCAGTTAAGTCGGATGGCTCAAGACGGAACACAACAATATCAGGGGTGTAGCCAGCCTAGAGTCCTGTACCTCTTAACTTTTATCACATCACTCGTGCAAATTTTGAAACAAAAATTGAACTTTCTTAGGGTATAGGCCCACGACAATTCGAAAAGCTGGCTATGCTCCTAGTGTGATAAGATATTCTATTCTGCATGCTGATCTTTCCATCATTAATTACAATATAGCTGAGTAAATGTTTTGATTAGGAATGCCTCTGGTTTTAAAAGTAATGTGTAAGTTCATTTCCATGGAAATTGTTGGGTTTATTCGGAGTTTACTCTTAGTTTAGAGGGGATTTGATGTCCCTGAAGAACTTTCTTTTAGAGTTCCTCATATAGAAAAGAGCAAATAATGTGATAATAATAGAACACTAAGGGGCTTGAATAAGAATTATCAGAGATTTATCTGTATAACAACTATTTAGATAGCTCATTTCTAGGTTTTGTTTAAACACGAAAAATAATCTGAAATTTGACAAGAAAAACTTAGACAAATGCATGGGTCGAACACGTCCACTTAATAGATATTTGATGATACGCTGGTAAACTAAATAGTTCATTTCTTAACATGTTAGAACTCATCCGCGAGCATTAAAGTCATAAGGAGTTAAAGTGACGGTACTTTTGGGTTGGATATTATATCAAAGAACTTAGACTTGCGGTTAAGATTTCCACAGTTAGTAGACATTAGGCGGTACAACAATAATCTGAATAGTTCGAACATTACCACAACTCGTCCAGCGAGTATTCAGAGTACGAGTCGAGTTGCTTAATTTCCTCAGTATCTCTAGTTGAAAAAAAAAGGTCAAAATGTCACAGAAAAAAAGAGAAACAGTTACTGGATAAGACGTCATGCATTAGAGATTTAACAATATATTGAATGACCTGAGTAGCTCATTTCTAGAATTTTTATAACTCGTATGAGAGCATAATGATAGCTAAAAGGTAGAGTGACGTCTATGTTCGCCATGTTACTACGTTCTTTATGAATGCAAATTCCTTAAAATAGGATATTAAGTGGTACGACAACAATCTGAATAGTTCACTTCCACAACAAGCTTGTAAGTGCTTTGCATGCAGACTAAGTTTAGAATTGTTCGAGGAAAATAGACTAGGTCAGAATTCGTTTGTTAGAGATTTTGTAGAATGAAAATGATTTAAATAGGTCATGTCTTGGGGCTTTTATAGTTCGTTTGCGAGAATTATAGTCATTAGTGACCTCTGTCATAGCTGAAGCGTGCTTCTTTACATAATTCGTCATTATTATTCACATTAGCCTGAAAACCAAAAAAAGGAAAAAAGGAAAAGGGTCTTAAATACCACTAACTAAGATATTTAGTAGTGTTTTTAAGTCTAATTTGTAGCCCATTTCTAGATTTTATTTAACTCACAACGAGAATTCTAGTTCATTGTAGTATGTGGTATTTTATTTATATCTTTCTTCAAACGTGATCTTCAACATGGCTTCTACAGTAAGAATAACTTGAATGTGTGAGTGGCTTTTTGAGGGAATTAACACAGAGTTACGAACAGGGGTTCAAGATCTACTGTAAAACGTTAACGAAGACTTTAATAAAACATCTTTAAGACCTTACACATGAGTCCGTTCTCAATTTACTCTATAAAGGTATCTAAGTCATGCTTCAGGTTCATCCACAGTGTGGATTATGTACCACAATGACCTGTGACAAGTAAACTGATACAAAATTGCTTTCTGTATCTCTCATAATCTTGAACTTTTTGTTTTAATGAATTATTCAGTTTGAATTTTTCCAAAAAGCTGAACCGTTTTCTTTTGACACCATAATGTATCTCCTTGACGCGACTCTCTTGAGGGTTTTTGGTTACCCCCCCCCCCTCCCCCATGTAAAATAAGGCGTAACAAATATATATTTCCGGGAGGTTAGGAAACATTTTTAAGCTTTTCATTTTCTATCCAAAGACTTCCACCAAGGGTGGGTGGGAGCGACGGTTAGTATTTAAAAAAACCTCAGATATCACATCTTTACTGCACTGTGATTGGTTTAGAAATCTCGCACCACCCTTTGTTCTGCCTTTTAGGGCGTTGACTCTTCATGAATTTTTGTCCTTAGTGACTGCTTGTGATATTTCCTTCTTGTCAACCGCTGAGATAACTTAAGAAACTCAATAATTTGCCATTGCGGTTAAATTTACTAGGGGACTAGAATTTGCACTCCAAATTTACATTTCCAGTGAAGGACTCGAAGGTGTAACATGTAGAGATACACAGCTAATTATGACCACACTTGAAAGAGGCCTTCAGTTAAACCTGAGTAAATCGAGCCACAAACCTGAATGGAACTAACTTAACTTAAATAACTTAACGTCTGTACAACCCACTAGAAGCAAACCGGAAAATCTTCCCTTCCATTCTACACTCTTCCTCGTGCTACACAGCTAACCTTGCCTCTGGAAGCCTGACACAGTGAGGACGAGCATAAACTTGGGGTAAGTGAGAGTAAAATCGAATTAGAATGGAGGAAGGTGTCATACCTTCCCAGAACCTCGCCGATTTTTGCTCGCTCTCTTTTATTCTTCTCTCCTTTTACCGTGAGCCTATCACCAGCTATGCCTTTAACGACGAAAAAAAAGGTTTTCTCACAAATTTAATTCACGCGGATCACATCTACATGAACTGATCATTTTATAAAATGAAACATATGGAGAAAAGGTAAATCAATAGAAGGCGTTCATGCATATTAGCTTGTTAATGAATTCTTCCGCAGTTAAACCACTTTTTACATATAATTACAAATACAACATTCTTTTGGAATATACTCGAACTTATATTATCCTCAAATTCACCGGTGTCTTCTGTAAAAACTCCATTGACGGGACAAGCTAAGCTTTCAACTTCACCTCGAGACAGAGATTTCAACATTTTAGTTCGCACCTGTGATATACGATTGTGGAACACCAGGGTACGCGTATCGTCGACTCTCAAGTGTTTTCATTCCTATCTGAAATTGCGTTAGTTAATCGTATTCTTCTCACTTTTTTCTTAAGCATGAAATCTTTAATAAACTGTGATTCGTCTAGAAATCTCGCGCCACCCTTTTTTTCCTACATACGACTATGGAATACCAGGTTACGAGTTTGGTTCGTTAGCACGTAGCGTCTACTACAACGCCTCTGCGCATTTACGGGCGGAACGGGGAGAGACAGAATGTGGCCGAGACTACTTCAGAATCAGTATATACCACTTCGATAAACAAATCATGGCCGGTGTTAGAAATTGACTCCAATAGCACGAATGGTAATGTACACTGAAGAGGTTCGAATGGTGAGGACTGAGCCGCTCTCCTTGTTTCAGCCTATATGACGAGCACGTGATGTTCGTGTGATTTCTCAACCAGCATGCATTTCGTACTGGTAGAGTTTCACATTTGGTTCAATTTAACGCACTATAAAGATGGAATTTTAGTCTGCACTGTTTACAATACAGCGTATACCCAAAGCGATGCAAATGACAGTAATTTCCTTTACAATTTCGAATTACATTTTCTCGGCTAAAGCAATACTTAACTGGATGAAACTTTACAAGATTACCAAGTTAAGTATAAATCAGAGTTGGAAAAAATATCCAGTATGGTTTCTAATTAAGCTGCCATAAGCCCGGGGTAAGTGTTTAATCATCATAAAAAATAGTTCTTGTTGCGCTGGGGCTTGCAGGAGGGCGAGACGAACTTGTGGGTCTTCTTTTGTTTTTTACTTTAACCTTCCTCTTCGATAGCATCAGCGCCTAAAGAAAAAAATGAGTGAACTTACGATGAAATTTCTAGAAGTGTTCGATGGCCGTTTGGGTTCTAGCGAAATTTTCTTAATTCTCCAAAGAATTCCGAACCAAAGTCGTCCGGTTATAAATGTTTTATTGAATTCTTGGATGCAAATGTTGACAAAAAAAAAATAATAAAAAGTTTCTCAGGTAAAAAGATAGAACTAAGTTGATTTTTCGAAATGTTCTAGGTGCATTTTTAACACTGAGATATGCGAGTCCAATCACAAGCCTTTCATTTTCCCCAAACGGTAATCTTTTACAGCGTCGTTACACAGTTTTCTGTAAATACCTGTGTTAGTATGGGCCGTACAATCACATTACCAGGAGGCTGCATCCAAGGTTCACCATCTATTTGTACGGGCATCTCTGATTTTAATTTGATGTTGATCTGTAATAAAGTAAAAATAACTGTCATCAATTAAAAAAAAAGCATTGAAGCGGATGAGCGAAGAGGGCAAATTTCTAAAGAAATTGTGGTTCTGCGTCGGTGTGGGGGGGAGGGGGAGGGGGAGGGGGGAAGGGAAGGGGTGGTATTACATGATAGTTTTTTTTATCAACTGATTTTATAAAGTAAATATGCAGAAAAAAATGACGCTACGCCACTGGTGGGAACATAGTAACGTGAAAAACAGAAATTACAAGAGAATAGTACGAGGATAATCAACTTATGGCTTCATTATGTTATTTACTGTATTACAACCAGACATCTATACCTGGGCTCCCTGTGCTAGCCGAATACCAGTCCTGATTCCACTTTGAATCTGACCCTTATAATAAAGAATTCGTTTTAATTAAGAACTAATGCACCATTTTTATTGCTAAATAAAAACGTTTCCTATGCAAATACTTAAGAAGAAAGGAAAAGGCAGGATACAAAAATTGTGGCAATTATAGAAAAAAATACGCGGAGCAGATTGGAGAGAACAGTATGGTGCATATGCCTGCTGACGTTAGGATGTGAAGGGTAAAGATGGTGGTGATTCTGACTCACTAAGTGCATTACTCCCTGAAGTCCAACCACCTCGACAAGACCGTCACAGTGACAAGCTGGGGAATGACCCTGCAAAAATATTCAAGCAATTTCAATTGTGCGTGGAAAAGGAATCCGGGATTGCATTTATTTCGTTTAACTTTGCTTTGCGATTGGTCCAGATAATTCAAGCCACTCTCCGAACCAATCACGGGCAAAACTAAAACCAACAGTGGTTTGGTCATTTGCTACTTCCCGCGCTATTGGCGGTTTGGACAATTCTACTCTTCGTACTTATTGACTTCTTTATAGCTAATGCGCTGAATCTTTGAGTCTTTTCCAGACCTCATCTTCTAGGGACAACATGTCATGGTTATTTTATCAGTTGTTTGGTGCTAAGAATATGAGCAGATATCACCACTAAATTCATGAAGTACTACATACATCTTCTTTGTCTGGTCCCCATGCAACTGTGCCTGCTCCCCAACTGGACGGAAAACAAATTTTAAAAAAAGTTAAAGCGCAAAATTTATACAAAAGAATAAAAGACTTTACAAGTAATGAATTGATAATCGCAGGTCAGCTGCTATCAAAGTAATCTCAGAAAAGAAGCCTTAAAAATTCAGACTTTGACTAGAATCGAACCCGGGCCTCCCAGATAATAGTTGGGGACTGCTGCGAAGCCACGTGATGTGAGTGAGACAAATTTTAAAAGGTTTTTCGTTCCCGTAAAGGAATCAGATCATAATTATATGAAACAAATAATGTTGACCTACACGAATCATACTTTCACCGGGCATAAAAACTGTGCAGCTAAAAATTACTTGTTGAAGCCGATGTGCAGCAATTTTCTTGCAATTAAATTGAAAATCTAACCACTGCAAAGTTAATTCGAATTAACTTGATTGACCTCGATTTCAAGCTTTTACTTACCTGCCTATGTTCAGAATTACAATTCCTTCTAGTGTTGGTAAGTCAAGTTTTTTGCCATCAATCTGCAGCGAAAAGGAAGTAAATAAGATACTGGTCCCTGGAAAGTTAAAGAGGACGAAAGGCAAACAAGCACCGCAAACGCCAAAACAAAACGCTCAGGTGTGATTGGAGCATGAAATAAAAAATTGTGCAACTGATACGCATGCAATCATTAAGAGTTGAATACAACTGAAAGACGATGATTTGGACCAACACTCGATGCTAAGAAAGTAAATTCTGTTACAGGGGTTTCAATAACCTTTTTCCATAAGCAGCTGTCGATGGTAAAATAGGCGGCTGTGGCCGAAAAGGGGCAGTATGGTGAAACCCAAACATGAGCCCGCTTGAAGGGTAAACAAAAGGCAATAAGAGGTCTTATAGTCAGCGGTACACCCCTTTTATTGTGATCAGCCATTCAATACCATCGTTCTACAGATTAATCACCTCGATTTCGACCTCTTGAGTAAATGTCCGCGAGTAGCCTTTGACCATTTTCTTGATACCTGCTCTAAAGTAAAAAGCTTTATTATGAAGCCTGAAACAAAAAGAAACCCAAAAAAAAAAAAAAAGGGGGGAATTAGAGATTCAACAGAGTCGCACTAACAATAAATTGCAAAACACAAAGTCGGGGTTTTTTTCAACCTATCCCTTTTCAAAAGAGCTTTCAACGGAGGTTAAAATTTATCCTGAGTTTGAGTACATTAAACGCAGTAAAGATGAAACAACAGTACATCTCAGAAGACAATGGAACCTTTGTTACCATCCAATGGCTTTCGCAATCAACACTCTTTTTCTTCAATCGAAGGCACTATGACTAATTTTGTAACCTGTAAATTGAATCCTTTGTATCCTCACCTGCTATGGAATTTATCTGGTTCTTCCTCCCTCTGAAGATGAAAATCTAAACAAAGCTCAGCTCCAATTCCGATGCCAAAGTAATTATTCATGGTAAAAATACTAGGATCGTCTTCTCTTCCTCCTATCGAGCCAAGCGCACTGTCGTTAGTGTCCGCTGAATCAAACATGACACACCATCTATCAAGAAACACTTCGTGTGCCTGATCAACGGCCATGAGAAGCGATACAGGACCAGGGTGTGAAATTAACTTTTTTTTCTGATAGTCACTTGGCTCCTAAATTCTTCAAAGTGGTAGCCAATTAAAAAAAAGTTGGTCGCCATTTTCAAAGACAAACAAAATCTTTCTTTACGCTGTCAGCGTTCTAGATAGACCCTCCAAAATTGAGTTAGGGAAAAGATCTTTAACGTGCTACAAAGTGGACACTAGGATGGATGATATACAACGTTCAGGCTCATCTAAATCCAAGATGGCGTCTAGTTATCGATCGTGATGCATGTGCTACGTTTTGGAAACAAACTTAACGAGGAAGTTTGCCGCGGATTTATCTTTGCAAATCTTTTTAATTCACTATCTCTCTTGGTAAAGTTATGATGAAACGTTCTAGTCGCCAATTTGGCGACTAACTTTCAGGATTTGGCCGCCAAAGTTAAAAATTTAGTCGCACTGGCGCCTGTATCAGGCGCAATTTCACGCCCTGCAGGACTCCCGCCACCAGAGTAACCACCTCCCCAATGGAGAACACGAGAGAGATCATTACCTGTAAGTTGAGAATCTCGTTCAATCTACCACTCATTTTCTAGCTACTATGGAAATCACGAGAGAGATGAATACATATAAGCTGGGAATCTCATTCAATTTCCCACTAACTCTCTTGTTACTATAGAAATCACGAAAGAGATTCATTCATACGAGAGTCTCGTTTAATTTCCCACCCATTCTCTTTTCACTTTGCTACAACACCCGAACGGCAGCTTTTCAAAATACGCTATAACGGTATTTCTACTAATTTAAACCTCTGCTATTAATCGTAACTTGAAAATGCATATAATTACCGTATAGAGTTCTAGACTTTCAGTTATCAATACTACTTGATTTACTTTCAAATACTACAAACTTTTCAGGCCTAAAAAGGGAAAATCTGCATGACTTTCCAGGGTCTCTATCGCTTAGAAAACACGAATGACTAAGTCATGATTAGTTTCAGATTTCCATCTCATTGACCAAGTTTGTCGAACGAGTCTTGAAATCTATGACATATCGCAGAAAAACAAAACGTACAAAGGTACTTTTGACTCTGGAAATAAATTTTCTTTAAATCGTGGGGAACACGAATACTTTGTAAAAAATCCACTTACCAATGCCAAGAGGAAGAACTGCTGATGCAGGTAGCTTACACTTTATCTCTTGAACAACATCATCCAAACATGACAGCACCCAGCCAACTGTGCCATCACCACCACAGATCAAGACACGAAAATCAGAAATAGATCTGAAAGCATAAACTCTGAAGCAAAGATAAAAATCGATTCATATTTTAGATATTCAGAGATTTAAAGATGATGGGACAAAGCTGAGAGAAGAAGACAAGGCTAATAGTTTTGAGTATAGAATAGCTGTAAATGATTAATTTGGGAAGCAACCTATACAACAAAATATAAATCGCTCTTCTGCAGGACGACGTCACATAAGGAAAACTAACCGCCATGCCTTTTTTGGACTAAAAAATTTACATCAATCTTTACCACTTCCTTGCTTGTTTCATCTTGAAAGCGAGGCTTGGGGGGGAGACATTGGGTTATCTCATGTAAATATGGGTATCGCCCTTTAAAGGGTGCAATCTGCACTGGAAAGATTCTGCACCCACCCATATCTGCACTATGGCTTGATTAGCTCGGCCTCGGTCAATTCTCGTGGACACATGAGTCTAAGGAGATAGTTCTTACTAAGTAAACAACTTCCGTGTAACCTCAACAAATTCGGGTGGGAATTCGTCTCGATATGGAGGGGGAGCGAGTTTAACATACCCTGATAATGGGCCTCCCTCTAAGAGGCTGTACACTTGATTAGGGTTAAGCAGTCTCTGGAAAGCTGTGAACACGTCTGCCCCCTGACCGCCACCACTTTTGGAGTTTACCAGTACTAGAAGGGGTTGGCTTCCAAGGGGGAACAGTCCAGGCTATAGGGAATAACAAAAAAATCAAAATAGGCACAACTCCTTAACTGTAGGAAGAGAATACCGATATGCAAGAAACAGAAATCTTGATTCCAGTCAGTCTTTTTCAGTTCATCTGTTTTTTAAAGTACTTCTAGGAAATGCTCTACAGAAAGAACACAGAATTCGCTTAATATTTCCCATGGGCACTGCCAGTGGTATAATAATGTGTCTTAATTATTAGATACATTAACTGAGCTCTTGGATTACTAGTAACTCACCACAACTTGAAAACACACTTTTCACCTCACAAAATTCCATGGCTACAAAACAATTACAAGAAAAAATATGAGAACAACCAAAAGCCTCCCTTTGAGTATTTTAATACGTAAAATATTAGTTCGCCAAGGTGTTGTCAATCTTGTTACCAGGGTCACTGTCACTCTTAAATAGCTGAATGGACATGGCAGTTGGTCAGGGAAATGATGACTCAGGAAATGTACATTAGCCCCTCGTAAAACAAAGGTACTTGTTTAGAAGCATCTAAAAAACACACAAAACATAACTTACTTTCTCCTAGAATGTTGCCAATCAAAATTTTGTATTTGCTTGTGTCAAGGCCAACTGGGAGACTACCAATGCAAATGCATAAACTGCCCAAGGGTTCTATGTTTTGCCTCAGGTAGAATCTTGTGAGTTTCATTTTCCTTACAGACTTCTGCAAAGAAAAGAAGTACATTAACTTTTATAAGGAGTCTAACACCACCAGATGAATATAAGATCTATTATTTATCATTGAAAATCGCCTTGCAGTTATCAAAGGAAGTTAATAACAAAATGGATGCAAAGACATGAAACTATGGAAAGCAAAGTTGTCACCATCTTACCACCATACATTCAATGGCTGTAACTTAAAAATAAGAAAAGTGGAAGGTAAAAAGGCAGAGGAGCCCTTCACCCAGATAATTAACCCTTTACACCCAAAGATCAGTGTGCATATTCTCCTTGCTGTTTTCTATACATTTCCTACGGTGCTGACATGGAGATTTTGCTTAACAATCAAGAGCTCTGGTATTTGTTGATCATTTTTTAATTCTCATGACCTTAATGTTTGATTCAGGGGTGATACTGTAAGGAGAAATTAGATGTTGGTCAGTCTAAGGGGTAAAAGGGTCAAACTATTATACTGTTTAATTCTACATAACTACATCTACTGTTGACTTACTATGTGAGAGGTTGATGATTCTCTGTTAGCTTCTATCCTTCAAATGACAACCAATAAGTTTTCCAAATGTACTTCCTATTAGTTTTTATTTACAAAATTATATTACATTATGATTTGTGTACTGGTAAACAAACATTAAACTGTTTGTCTCATGATGTCAGAGTCAGGCTAATTGATAGATCAACATCTATTTAATCCATCAACACCTTCATCAGGTGTTGAGGTCGAAAGTTGATATGTCACTATTTGTAGCAACTTGGTTTGTAATTATTGGTGGATTATAGCTTGCTGTCATTGGAGTATTTCGATACTCATTAATTATTCCCTTAAAGGTCTACTTTGTTACTGATCAGCTGTTATGCTATTTGATAGTAAGCATTTCAATTCCATCATCTCTATTGACGTATTAGATTTGTGTATAAGTTGAACAGTTAAAGTTAATATCTAACCCTCTACCACCTTGAGTGTTGTACTATGAATATTGACAAGTTTTCAAGCAGAAAGCTAATAAGAAGACAGGTCCTTAATGGTCGGCTAATGGTCGAATTAATGAATATCAGGTTATATTGTTTGATTCAGTATCAAATTTTCATGGCTGAAAACATAAATATGTATCAATCTCACAATGCAGTGGACTGATATGTTGATTTTGCAAGTACAGTGTATAGGGGCCATCTGATTACATCAATCAGAAATATAAAACTATGTAAAACCATACTATGTAAACTTGACATTATTTGATTCCTTATCCACTTACCAAGAGACAATATGCAGACCTCCTTCCCTGGAGAGTTTAAGTAAGATGTGTCTTTGCATTGCCTTCTTTAAGTGATGCACTGTCGCATTTTGGATGACAACTACAGCTGAAAGTTTATTAAAAGGCATATAAAATTATATATATATAAGGAGTGGATCTTCCACTATGTTCCCCAAATTTTTTCACCAAAGAGAACCATCACTTCTGGATGCGACAGAGAGTCAATCTTTTTCTCCGATTCTTCTGGGCTCTCTTCGTCCGCCATATTGAGTTGAGGTTCATTCCCAGGCTTTCTCGAGGTGAAAGAAGAGTGCGCCTGCCTCCGCTTGCCACGATTAGATTACGGCCTACATTCCATTTCACTCATAGATCGCGTAAGTTGGATAATGATCTCCAATGAAGAACAACTTAAGATTGTTGTTCTGTGGTACTCTTTTTTTTCATGTGGGTATGCTGCTGAAGCCAAAAAGAAAAAGGATCTATAAACTATTGTTGAGGTATGTGAAGAGATTAAAATCTCAGACAAGCTTCTTGCGCTTAAATTACTGGTAGTATTTCTTTGTGATCGATCGGGTGCTAATTTCTGCAATTTTGAATTTGGATTTTATCTTTCTTCGAAGAAAAAAAAAGCGAGCATTTATAAAGTCTGTGAAATTGGTATTATTTGAGGGAAAATTCACGAAATTTGTCGCGATAACCTACCCGCGCGGATTTTGTTATGCAGTCGAGAAAATTAGAAGCTTAAGTTTTTAAACTTTGCATACGTACGGTACGTACGGGAGGACTTTGGGTGGACTTTATAGCAAAATATGTTATACTGAAAAAAAATCCATATTCGTTTGTTAGCCAAAAGAGGCTAAGGTAAAGGTTGTTGTTGGAATATCGATTAAACTGTTGATATGTATTGTGTATGCCAGTTGATAACACTTCTGTGGTACCAATGTGAACGACATTAGTCCTTCGCGGGCGAAAGATACTAAAATATCACGCGCTATTTTTTTTTTTGTCCTTTATCGCGGTATTTGTTTCATCGATATTCAAAATAATATTTTTTCAAGCGCTCCTCATGGAAAAAAAGTGGAAAATCAAATAACTATCAACATTTTTGCTTTTTTTGTTCAAATACATGCACACTACATGTAATAGTCTGGGCTATTTGAGAAGGAGTGTCACGACAGGTGGTCTAAAGTGATGCTAGAAATTAATAATTTATTACAAATTTCGTCTCCTGGCAGCAGTGATTAGGTTAATACCATGGCTTTGATCTTCTAGTTTACATGAAATATAATTTGTAAGGACTTAAAAGCATAGATCTTATTAGAAATCTGTAGACTGTTCTTCAATAGATGGGTGCAACTGGTTCACATGTGATTCATACAATGTAACTCATACAATGTAACAATGAATTGTATTAATACATGTACCAATCCAATAAGCACAAGATTTTAATTGTAATATATATTAGAGAAAAAGTATGATTTGTGCATTTCTGAAGAGTAGTTCAAATACCTGACTGTGTATATATTGTTGAATTAAGACAAACAAAATGGAGTTGAGAAGGGAAATTCCTACAGTCTCATTAAAACATTTACTAGAATTTTCATTCAAAGTATGTTGTTGAAACTCAGTAGAATATGAGTGACACAACAATTTTGTTAAGAATATTCTCAAAATAGTTGTAAACAAAAAAAAGCTTGGGCCACTATATACTTTTAGCATTAGAAAAGATGGTCTGCACAGTAATCTGAATATCCTCTGCTTTGTGATGGCTTTTGGTGTTCTTTTCAATGAACTATTTTACTGCCAAATTTGGAAAGTGGTGGGCAATGGACATAATCAAGTAAATTGTGTTAAATTAGATGAGTATTGTAAATATAATTAAGTGAGGGGGCAAAATCAAATTAATTAACTTAAATTCCCTCTAGGGTTTGCACAGAATGCAGTTATTTAATTTCTTAAATTATAGAAATTTGCACACTAATCAGGAAAGAATGCAAAAATGAAGACTAATTAATCTACTAGATGAAATTTGGAGTTTTTAATTCTTTTTCAGTTTAGAAGCTTCTAGTAGAGCTAGTAAATATGTGATCATTATCTGTCTGTATACTTGTTTGGTTTTATATCAGAAATCTCAGTCCTTGAATATTTTAACTGCTGACTTGTGCATAATTACCATATGGACAGACTTTTCATGAAGTATTCTATATAAAATCATATGATCTTTCTATTCCAGTACAAGCCTGCTACCTGTGAGGACAAAGCAGATAATGGCGACATTGTGTCTGTTCACTATACAGTATGTACATATATGACTTTCATGTTGTCTGCTTCTTACTTGAAAGCATTACAGTGAATTCCTAAGGAAAGGATGTTCTCACATCCTTACATTTTTCAAGCCAGAAATTTGAACCAAAATTGTTTTAATCACTTGGGTGCCAACATGTTATCAATAAATAGAATTTGGCATCCTCTCCCTTTAGCTTTCTGTTATCATTTTAAATTAGACTGCCTAAACAAAAAGACAAAAATAACTGCCAAAATAAAAACAACAACAACAACAACAAAAAGTAAACAACAACAAAAAGTAAAAACCTGATCTCAATTCTTATTCAAGATGTGGCTATCACAAATGTTTTAATTTCCTTAATTTGACAATACACTCTTGAAGGGTACACTGGAAATTTGGGTTTACGGTTAGATCGCTCCATGGTTAGATCGCTCCAAGTCAGATCGCTCCATACCGAAGTCAGATCGCTCCACTCGCAAGTTAGTTCGTTCCATCAAATAAGTTACTTCGCTCCATACATAAGTTACTTCGCTCCATGAAGAAAACTAACGTGGAAGGTTGATAAAAGACAGAAGGATAAGGGAAATTTCATCATTTATTACACACTGAAACACTTATTTCATCATTGGTAATTCGCTTTGGTGGGTTCAAGTGAACGAATCGTCGATCACTTTATATTTCAGCAACTTGATCGCAAGCAACATCATCAACTATAAACTACAAAGATCAGAAGTAAGTTAGGTTATTAGTTTTCTACGTTCATTACACACTGAAACACTTGTTCCAACATCGGTAGTTCAACCGATCGCAAGACGCAATACACATCATCAGAAGTAGATCAGAAGTAAGTTAGTGTATTAGGTTTCTACATGGAGCGAAGTAACTTATGTATGGAGCGAAATAACTTATTTGATGGAGCGAACTAACTTTCGAGTGGAGCGATCTGACTGCGGTATGGAGCGATCTGACTTGGAGCGATCTAACCATGGAGCGATCTAACCGGATACCGAAATTTGAACCAAAATTGTTTTAATCACCTGGGTGCCAAGCTGTTATTAATAAATAGATTTTGGCATCCTCTCCCTTTAGCTTTCTATTATCATTTGAAATTAGACTGTCTAAACAAAAAGACAAAAATAAACTGCCAAAATGAAATTAAAAAAACAACAACAACAACACAAAGTAAACAACAACAAAAAGTAAAAACCTCTTCTCAATTCTTATTAAAGATGTGGCTATCACAAATGTTTGAATTTCCTTAATTTGACAATAAACTCTTTTAGGGTACACTGGAAAATGGACAAATGTTTGACTCATCCCTGGCAAAAGGAAGGGAGCCACTTGAGTTCCAGTTGGGAAAAGGGAAAGTTATAAAAGGTAACTCGCTCCAGGCCTTGTTGATTATTTTGCAATGCTATCTGAGGGTGATTTAGTTTTGGATTCATAAAGCCATTAAGCCAAAGTTATCAGTCAACTGCGCTCTATAGCAAAAAAAATAAAAAATTTAAAATCATGAGCTGATGAGAACACAGTTTAGCAGCAATATATAAAGCATGAGAACACTCAAGTGAGCATTTGACTGGCAATTGGTTTTTTTTTTAAAATCTGATTTGTTGAGAATATGGAGCAAGTGTTCTTGCATGACCAATCACATAGAAACTTGAAGTGAAACCATAAAATTAAACTTGGTTAATTGCAATATTTTGACTTCTTTTACTATCTGGTTTCTGATTATTTTTTAAAAGCTCTTAGTTAAAACCATTTTAGAGATGCGAAGATATCCCAATTCTTCATTTCACGTAAATGAAATATTCTCTTGACTCACAATATGTGAATTATTTAGCTACTAAAGTTTTACTTACAACTGTGTGACATTTTGTTGGTCATGTATACATACATAGTGACGTATAAAAATTATAAGGAGGAAACATTAAAAGCTAGACTAGAAAGGAACCACTGTCCTCAGTCAAGTGTTCTGGTGAATTTGATTATATGAGGTTACCTTTTGTGATATCTAATGTAGACTGAGCATCATTGAAAATAAAAACCAAAAGAAATAATTACTGTATAGTGATTTTAGATATATGAAATTCATATATTTGCACTGTGATGAAGAAACAGATTTAGGAGATCCTTGCAGCTAAGAACACTACTGAACTAGTAGTTGAAAATGGGACCTGAGAAAAATTCAGGCCTGTATGGGATTTGAACCCATGACCTCTGTGATACCAGTGCAGTGCTCTACCAACTGAGCTAACAAGCCAACTGGGAGCTGGTCAATATGTTGGGTCCAAATAAACCATCCAGGTGATGAATAATAATGACTTCCAACATGAGTTCTTCTTTTGCCTGGTTGGTAATACTTTTTTTAAAAGCTCCCAGTTAAAGCCCTTTTAGAGTTGTTAAGATTTCCCGAATTGTGATTTTATGTGAACCGCAGTGACAGAAAGTTCACCACTTTACAAGTAATAGCCACCTTAACTTTTTCACCTATTTCTGTAATTTTTTTTTACAGGTTGGGAGATGGGTATAAAAGGAATGTGCATAGGGTAAGTTTTAGAAATACTACAGTATGTATAATGATTTTAGATATGTGAAATTCATTTATTTGCACTGTGGTGAAGAAACAAATGTAAGAGATCCTCGCAGCTGAGAACACTACTGAAACGAGTAGTTAAAAATAGGACCTGAAAAAAATTTCAGGCCCGTATGGGATTTGAACCCATGACCTCTGCGCCTCTGGTGTAGCACTCCACCAACTGAGCTAACAAGCCAACTGGGAGCTGGTCAATATGTTGGGTCCAAATATACCATCTATACATACTACAGTATATGATAAAAAACAACAACAAGGTCAAATATTTTCATCATGAGCAGATTTTTGTAATCAGCAATTAGTGCTATCGAGGAGGGTACTTCTTCTAAAGTGGGGCTTAGCTTAGCAGGATTTCCTCAACTGAAAAAAAAATACCTGCTTAAAATTTTACTTCTAAGTGACAAGTTGGGGTGCAAAAAATTGTGCCCATGGATTTATACTATTTTCCAAGTTCTATTCATTTGAAATAAGCTATTTGCAAGCATAACTGACAACAACATTGGCATGGCAACTCTTTTAAGAGTTACTTAAAAGTAAAACTCCCTCTGGACTTCAAAGCCCCTTACTGTCTTAACTGCCTTTCCCATCCCCCTTTTCGCATTGTTTATTCTCTACAAATAAGTTAAAAACCCTTTTGGTTGATCATTTTTGTGGCTCCCTCAAACAAGTTTACAGAAGCGGTGCTCAGGCTGATATTTTTCAATAGACTATGATTCTGCTTTTTCTCTTTTGCAGTGAAAAAAGAAAATTGATCATCCCTCCTCACCTAGGGTATGGAGCTCGTGGAATTCAGAATGTTATTCCTTGTAAGTAAATATTGATTGTAACAATGACCATGGAGGAACTAAGGGGGCCTACATGTATAAGTACAGAAAATGGTCTGAACGCAAGCGCAAGTCCTAATTTATGACACAGGTGATATTTGGGAAGTTTTCTTAATTGAACTTGGATGACCAAAACATTTCAATAATATAATTATATTAAATGCAGAATTGGTTCGTATGAGTTTCTGATTTACTATATTATCAAAAAAATTCATTTTTCAAATCTCTTTGTTTGTCCTCAGCACACATTACTTAAAATAAGAAATTTCCAACAAGTTGGAAAATGCTCATATTTTCTTTGTAATGGCAATTTGATAAAATAATTATGACATTTCAACCAAGTTTAAAGTTTTTTGAAATATTTAGAACTTAGCATTTTTTGTTTGTCTTTAATTCTGAGCACATGTAATATGTAAATCTTGTGTTGCAATCTATAACCTATTTTATTGGGCATGAGTCATTGACCAATCATGAACAAGATATCTGTTGGATATGTGGTAATAGCCAAATAGGAAAAAAATTTCTTTTGAATTTCTTGTTATAACACAGATGGGAATGGTTAAGAAGCCTTTCCTTTTTGCTCTCTTTGCAAGATTTCTGCAGAGCCCCATTCTTCATTATACAGATAGTTTATGGAGAAAGAAAATAATGGCAGAAACAATATTTTGCCTTTAGCACTACAACTTTGATTTGTCTTAGAATAGTATGGGGTTATAAAGAAATCTTTCTGCTAATCATGATATTAATATCATTCTACGTTACTGAATAAACAGCAAATCCTAACATTTTCTAATTTTTGCTCTATTCACACATAGCCGACTCTGTACTAATTTTTACCACCGAGCTCATGTCCATTAAGAGGAAGTCGCTGTTCGATCCAAAGTTACTGCTGCAAATAGGATTTTGGCCGCTCCTGGCTGGAGTGATTTTGTACTATCTGTATAGAAAGACATCTAAGAAATCTGCAAAGCCTGAAACAAAGTCGAGCAAGAAAAATAAAAGGAAGTAATAAAACTGTGAACCTTTTTATTTGAGGTTATTCGTAAATGATATCACAGTATGCCTCTTACTCGGCATCAGTTGACTATGACACGATTTTGTACCCTAATTTGGGAAACTTTCCATGCGCAACGTTCCAACGCTTGAAGTTCGTTGACCACTCTGGAGCAATCAGCGTAGAAACCAGAACTCGGTTAGTGATTGAGAAAAGTGACAATTAACCCTTTAACTCCCAAGATCTGATTGTCAATTCTCCCCTCTAGCTACTACACATTTCCTTGTTAATTGATTAAGAGAATTAGGTGTTCAATCAAGGAAATAAATTGTACCTGATAAGTCTGAGTGTTCTCATTACCTGTTTGCTGTATAATGTATGGATACTAGAGGGAGAAGTTACTTGGTAATCACTTAAGGGAGTTAAAGGGTTAAAGTACGTTGCCTGAAGCGCGGGCAAACGCGACTGACCAATTCGCGACCAGCTTTTAATTTAGATTTGATTGGTTGAGAGGATGGTGCAAGTTTTCTGGACCAATCACAGAGCGCAGTAAAGCAAACCCAAAGCGAACTTGGCTTGCTTTTGACACTTCACACTTACTTTAGACAGCGAAGATTGCTCTACATTTTCTTAAGAACCAGTCAAATTATCTATCGGAAAGTATTATCCGCTGCTATTAACGATTACTTAATGGTAATGTTATTCACGAAATGACGTGGAATGTCACGGTTAATAGAATTTGTTCGTTTGTTCGCCGTAATGGCGCTTCTTCATGTTATCTCTCTTCCCATGGTTAACTGAAGAGATAACTTTACAAGAAACGAGGGCATTTAATTCAGCTTTCACTCACTGAATTCTTTCGGTTTCTGATGTGGAAGCCCGAATTGAAAGAACTTACCGAAAGTTTAGTTTAGAAGAACTCATAACTGTGCTTAAATTTTGTTCACCGAAAAAATTAGGAGAATCCAGGCATTAAATGACTGAACGTGAGAATTATTAATTAAAATGCCAATAAATACCTCTCCAAGTCATTTTGCAAAGGAGTGAAAAATACCTATGGTGTTTAGACCGCGTGTCAAGAGTTATAACCCAATCAATGATATATTTGCGATAACAAATTTGTTTGGAAACCAATTTTACGCAAACAACGAAAATGATTTGAGGAGCAAAACTTTACATAAGTCATTTGTAAGGTCAACCCTAGTAGTAGTGATCTATGAGAAAGGCTTTAAACACGCTGTCCCCCGCTGGCGAAAAATGGATATCTTCATATAACACAACTCATCACCTGACGGATATCACCCGCTGTGAGCGTGTGTGGGTGTGTGAGAGGAGGGGGGGGGGGGGGTTGGGCGGTAAGGGAAGAAGCGGGACTGCCCGCTCCTAGAACCGATCAGATCACAAAATTGTAAAATTCCCCCCCTTCACGAACTGAGAAAAAAAGAGAAAGTGATGGTAAACTATCAACCGGCTGAGGAAGGTCCTTGTGGTGAAAACTTAAAAAAATCCTGCCCTCTAACGGAGATTTAAACTCTAAGAACCTCCCAGTCGGTAAATAACATATTTATCTTTCCACTGACGGGTCATTTTCAATCCAGGGACATTATATCGCGGAAATAAGTTTCGTTTTCGAGAAGTTGATGAAAGAAGAAAATGAAAATGCTTTTGAGATGAGATCCGTAGTTTTGGATTCTCGGTTCAAAAAAGTAAGTCAGTGTTCATGAAAATAAAAAAAAAATGTATTAAGGGTAAAACATTTGGCATAATTTGGATTCGAAAGTCAAATACTGTTATAAAATAATAAAAGCGTTGGTTGCCGATGAAGAGTAACGTTAGTCATATAATTTAGTCAGTTTATTCAGTTCATTGCAACATTATATAAATAAGTTATTAAAACTGCTCAAAGAGAAAAGGGAAAAGAAAAAAAAAACGAATATACCTTATTTCAGTTCCTCTTTTGAGGTAGACGTGGACTTAGAAAATTACGTGATGGAAATTTTTGTCTATTTAAAACTTAATTTGTTAAAAACAACAGTTAAAACAGCTGTAAAACCCTTTACCCTTGTGTGAATTAATTATCTTCTGCTTATGCGGATAAACGCGATCAG
Organism: Pocillopora verrucosa; assembly: GCF_036669915.1. Classification (NCBI taxonomy): domain Eukaryota; kingdom Metazoa; phylum Cnidaria; class Anthozoa; order Scleractinia; family Pocilloporidae; genus Pocillopora; species Pocillopora verrucosa. The sequence continues at coordinate 4,263,949 of NC_089316.1, read as the reverse complement.
ATTCTTTCAGAGTTGTCGCGGAATCAAGAGGACTGTATACTTCTTTGTTTTCTAAACGCGTTTATTTTCTTCCATCACTCCTGACAATCTGAACATACTAACACTCTAACGATCTAATACCAATCTCTCTTACAATTCAGTGCTACTTCGTTTTACAGTTCTAGTTGCGAAATAAAGTAATTTTCCCACAATCACGAGTTCAGTAAATTCCCAATCCCAAAGTACTGTAATATACCCTATTTTAGTTGCAATTTCACAATTACACTTTTCTTTCCCTTATTTAGTTCACTGTACGCATGCAAATCAGTGCTGAACTTTGTTTACAACGTTGTGAAATATCATGTCACGAAATCTTCCTATTCGCGTTACAATCAGTCCAGTATTTCGTTACATTGTGTGACAATTTATAACATTAATCATTAATTATAAAGAAATCGTTCTCGACAAGAGTAAAGGGACAATCAACATTCAGGTACTAAACATAAGCGCTTCGTTTCTTTCTGTTCTTGTTTCATAATAGTTTAATTCATCTCTCTCGCTCACTATACGGTACAAAAGTTAGATTTGAAAGTAGAGAGATGTTTTTTGTTGATAGGAAATAAGCTTTCTAGATGTTGACAGATGGCGATCCTTTCGATGAAATTATTTTTTTCTGTTTGTTACCACAATATTTATCTTAAACTATTCTAGCTTCTGAAGTTCTGTAATTCGGTCATTTTAGTTTCTTTTTCTCCATTTTTGTGATTTTTATGTTATTGTTAGGTGCATTTTCCGCCTTTTTTGAGCAACAAAGGACACGAAAAAAGTTAAACATATTAATTAACTAATTGATCGACGTAGAAAAGAGTCTTAATTCTTCGAAAAACACAAATAGTAGTATTATCCCCGAAATAATAAACAAGAATGTATGTTATGTAGTGGTATTTTACAATAGAGATGCGAGTTTTACTGAAAGGGAAACATATTCCTTGTAAGTTAATCAAACGTTAATTTGAAAGTCAAATGGCATATGAGAAAAAAGACAGGAAGAAGTCAGTTTGTGAACGATAAACAGTTATATTCACAGAGTAACGGACATAATCTTAAAAAAAATTTACAACTCTTCGATTTTGTGGAGTCTTTCTAGAAGCCTTGTTCAAAATCTGTCCTGATGAGAAATTGAAAAATTGCTGAAATAATTATCCTTTTACGTGGTATAGAAAGCGCGCGACGCCTACAGATCTTTTTTCTGTCAGTTCTTTGATGATGCACTGTCTACCAATTTTTGCAGTAGAGTGATAAAAGCGCAATTTCTCCTTCTATCTTCAATATATGACGATATTGAACAGATTTACTTTGATAAGAACGAGACCTGTTAAACCACAAAATCGCAAACCTAACATTTCTGCGGCTTTTCTTCATCTAAAGATTAAAAAACACTAAACCTGTCTTTTAAATAGTTTCTCGCGACGTTCGCGCCATAAATTATGCAAAATATAACTAGTATATTTATACAGATATTGAAACATCTGTTGTTTAAATAGCAATAGCCGTTCTTTTGCCAAAAAGAACGAATAGTGACGGTTTTCGAATTTAAGATAAATTTTAAAACAATGAAGGACCTAGTTATTCTATTACGAGCTCTTTTTATCTAAAGGTGGTGAGCCTTTCTTTTTTATTGCAAGATAACTACATGTACACAGTCAGTACAGATGTCGATCCTGTTGATGAATATGCTACGTGCTTTACCGCAATATAGTTTCTAATATGTCTAAAATCTTTTTCCACTGCAAAATCAACTCGATCCCTTTCAGTTTATAACCATAGTATCTGTGAGTTATGCTCTAGATGTGCATTTTACGCCCTGTTAAAACCAGTACACGACAAAATGATTAAAACTTGAATCAATTCATGAAAGCACTTCATTCAATTCATCGAAATCTCATTTCCCTCTACCAACATCGTTATATTGTGAAGAAAAATGGTGTTGAGAATTTTGGAAAACGATCAACTCGATCAAATGAAAAATTCAAATGACATCAGAGCACAAACAGGAAGTAGGAAGCTTGTAAAATTATCAGTTGAGTGACGGATAAAAGGATAACTATTTACAGCGCGTGGATTTCAATTTATTTCCTCCAAAACTCTAAATGCGTCATCAGTATTCTTGCCGAAGAGGTTGGAGAACACCCCAAGGGAAACGAGAAGCACTTTCTTTGTGGGAAGGAAAATTCCAAAAAATCTGTACATTCTTTCTTCCTTACATTAAAAATGCATGAACATAATATTTACTTTGCGCAGCGGTCGGGATTTTGTTCAGCTTTTCCAAAAGAATAAAAATCACCTTTATATTTCATGTTTAGAGGATGAAAAGCGCCAAATATAGTATGGAATATTTTTATCGGTCGCCATGAATTAGCAATAAGTTTATCAATGACTCATCTCGTAACTGAATTATAACTAAGCTCTGTGATGACATTGGAATTCCTATTTCTTATTTTATTGGATTGTTAAGTAGTCTGTAAGCGAGAATTGAGAGACTGATTCATTTCGGGTGCATGTTGATGGACTGCGTAATTTAAACCTGATAATATGAACTTATCGAGATACTTTGAATGGACTCTTTTCCAAGATATTTTGGCTAAGGAAGGAAAGGAAGAATAATTATCCCCTCTACAAAATTTTGTACGTGTATGTGAGGTCATTTTTTTTTTAAAAAAGACAAGAATAGTGATAGGGAATCAAAGTGGAACAAGCTTTTACTACCTTTTACTATTCCTCACATTTAGGATTAGTAGGGGCTTTGGAATCGATAGCGAACTACCAAGATTTTTTAGGATTAAAACTTTTAATATTCTTCACATTACTATTATTACTTTTTTTTCCAATTATCTTCTTATTCAAAGTTCAAGAAGTAAACGTAAACGAAGCGTGTATTCGTTAGTTGTTCTTAAATTTTTATTTGACATTTTCATGTATTTTTCGATTTTTATAGATTTTATCATTATTTTGTAAATATTTTTAGTAATTACAGTGAATAAAGGATTATTTTACTACCTGTCTATGATCAAAATAAAAAGGAAATAGCGATTTTTATTCGAAAATTGCCGACTCTATATAGATGAAGTTAATATAAAAATTGCTTTCTTATAAGGTGAATACATATGGCTTCTGTAGTATCAGACGAAGAAGAAAGGAGATTCCGAGTAAACACAAGCTAGCACGAGGTTTATTCAAGATGGCCGACCTTTAACCCAGCATGCAATGCAAAGCCTAATCCTACAGCTTCCTTAGATACATATATCACTCCACGCGTCAAAACAAGACAAAAACTTATATTCACAAAGCTGCTCTTTCAATTATTTTTTCTTTTTATTTCGTGTTCCTATTTTGGAATTCTTAGTCCAACAAAAGATTTTACAACCGGTTTATTAATCTTTCTTGTTGGCTTTTGCTGACCATAGACAGGGACTTTTTTCTCCTTTACCATGAAATATTTAAAGCTTAAAAAAAGAAAGCATTCGAATTCAATTTCTATTTAGATTCTGAATGCAGAAAAGTCATCCATCAGTCATAAGGGTTCCAAGAATTAATATTTTTTTATGCTGATATTAGATGACATCAGCCTCAGTAACCAAAGTACATTACCTCAATTTCAGATTTAAAAAAGAGTTAACTCTCTAAACATATCAACATGTTTTTTTCAGGAAATAGTTGTCGAGAAAAACAAGATTCATCATTTATGGACTATCCAGAATAAACCGTATAATAAATGATCTTGTTGTTTTCAATCCTGGTCCCAAACTACGTAATGGACCGAACAAGAGATTCGGCTTCTTTTCAATACACTTTTTTCTAGAGTTGGCTCTCACACTAGCAATGATTTCCAAAACTCAGGTGAAGTAATGGTCTATAGAAAAGAAAATGTCAATCAATTTCGTCGAAGATAAAAGCATACATAAACATAATTTTCTATTTGAATACAATTATTGCATTTCATTGTGTCTACATGTATTTTGTTTACAAATATCTGTTGGCTTGATGTAAGCTTACAGTGAATAAGGAAAAATTAAGCATATGAACTTTACTTCTAGAGCACACAACATTGTGATGGTATCTTCAATGGCCAAGTGGAGTTTCATCCTTGTTTTCTGTAAGCGCCTTGGCTGTTTACAACCATTATCTAAAAATTTTAAGCTTTCTCATTCTTTTTTTCTAATTATGAAGGAGGGGAGGCTCCATGGGTGGGGTGGGCGCCACTGGGAAGGAAACAGAGATAATGAGTGGGATATTCGACGAAGGAGGGTACTGAAGAGTTAGAGGATGAACGAAGACGGCATCTGCTGAAAGAATGTATCATGCAACTTTTAGGTTTAAAAACTGTGCATGTGAAATGGGCGCTTTCTTTGTTACAAATTGTCCAAGACGTCAAGATTGTCTCATCTGAGGTTGAAATAAGGATCTCTTGCATATTTTGCTGGTGCACTAATTTTTATGAGATTTCAATCTCTTTCAAGTTCAACAAAATTAACTCAAATTAAAATTCAATGAAATAGTTCCAATAAAATGAATTTGAAAACCAGTGATAAACCAACTTTTCTCTATCCTCGATACACTTTTTTTCACAAGGAAACTAGATTAACGGTCTTAATTCTAAATCGCTGGCACTTTTTCCATTTGGAATCGGAGACTCTTTGGTGCAGTGGCTATACTCCAAGCTTGGTGAGCCCTAGCCCTGACCGACAATTTATGTTGTGTTATCGAGCTAGTTACTTCACACAATGTCTGTGCTTATTTCTTCATTTAGCTTTTGTTTGTTTTGTTTCTGTCAAGCTAGGATAACCTCTGCGGGGTAATAAATGGATTTTTTTAAGATTTAATTTAACTCGAATGTTTGAAATCATCATTCGTTTTGTCCCAGCTGGAGCAGAAGTCGATTTGTGGTATTACTTCACTCTCTCCTGCGCGGAGTATAAAATAAAGTAAAGTATATTTTTATTTAGGATTTGTTTAATGGTCTAAAATTCAATAAATGGAGTAATTGTGCTCGCAAGACAGAGCTCAGCTTTTTTTGCAAGCCACTGTCTTTTTTCTTGGTCTTAATGTATCATTTATAATTTCTTCATAATAACTATCAACTGTTTTTGTTGCAACCAGACTAATTGACTCGTTGCAGTTATTGCAGGTTTGATTGAGCATGATAAGCAAGCACGTGCACAAGATTGGAAACGAGTCCAGGAGTTTGACGGGAAAAAATTTTTCTCAGTTTCACGGGGAAATTATGTGGAACTAAACTTTACAATACGCAGCGGCTTTCCACTACTATGTCTAGGGGGATTTAATCTTGAAATTCGTGATGGCAGTAGTCAGTCAACCAATCTTCTTGGTGAATTCTGTGGAGATTACGGAACTGGAGTAGTGAGATCCAGTGGACGATACATGTGGTTGAAATTTATCCGGACAGATCTCTATAACTTCGACGTACTCTATACCGCCAGATCCATCAATGAAACAGGCAAGTTGGCACTCGAAGGTCTACCGTATCCTTAAATCCACAGACAGACAGGCGGAGACAAAGAAAGGGGAAGGATACAAATAGAATCCGTATGTTACTTTGGCCTGAACACTGAATTGTGTCAGAGTTATAATATTTTTTGATGTGCATGTATACGAATTATCCTCCCGAACTGTTTCTAAGGTTTTCTGCATACATACACCATAATAATTCCAACAATTTTTTTCCTTTTTTCTTTGAAATCTAATATAGTCAATCCTACGTTGGATCAAGCTACAAATACGCAGTATGTATTTTTGAACAGAACCTCTAAACTGTGGTGCCCAGTAAAAGGTGCGCCAGCTCCATACATTGTATGGAGAAAAGATGGTGTCACTGTTCAAAATAGTACCAGCATAACATTTCAGCTTCAAGTAACTTCAGAAGACAACGTAAATTACAGCTGCGAGGTAAGAAGAGATGGAGAGGTATTAAGAAGAAACATCAGCCTCAGAATTGAAGGTGAGGTATTATTGTTTTGTTGAGGTATATCAGTACTTTGTATAATTGTATTATCTAAACCTGTACTTTTTCATTTGCTCAAAATTCTAACCACCCCAAAAACGTTTAAGCTACTTTGGTGGTTGGATCTTATTTGACCTTTCAAAAGTGATCTTTCTATATCCCTTTAATTTAATTTGTATGCTGTTTTTAGGTTTGAATGTTAATTATTGGTATGATAGTTATCTGGTGAAGGGGAAGGCGTATATGATGATAACCAAAGAAAATTCACATTTGTACGCGTAAACTTGTTTCTATTCCAAGTGAAGTTACTTTACCAGTTTGTCGATTTTGGCGCCTGCATAGAGTGTACCTGAAGTTCGTGTTTTCAATCCAGTTTTCATCTTTGACTCATGATCAGTTAATTTACATCGTAACTCTGAAGTGTTCGTTTAATCTTGGTAATTGTGATTTTACAGTAATGTTCTATCAAAGTGAAATATTCTTCGTTGCCCAAACAACTGACTTAAGTCTTACAAATTTGAAGCCTTTGTTGACGAATTTTAACGGCCAATCATTTCTTGCCTCATTTTAGAGTGCCCAGGCTCTTGCGAATGTGACGTCCTCCACCAAACTATCGTTAGTGTGAATTGCCGTGGAAAAAGCTTTAATTCAATTGCATGGAAATTTCCGCCTGCTTTGTCAAAATTGTGAGTGTAATTAAACAGTTATAAACACAGCGTGTAGTTTAATAACAAAGTGGGAAATGAAGGATTTGCTTTATCGGGTTGATCAAAGAGTGTAATTAGCTGTCAAGCCACGCTAACGAAGAATCTAAACTCATTTTAAGTCTTAACTCTCGATTTCAACAACGGTTGCAGCACACATATCGTAACGGTTGTATTCAGCATGTACTTTACACGTTCTAACGTTATCTTGATAGGCACTTAAGAAACAACAAGCTGAGGGACTTACCCCAAGGAATCTTCAGTAATTATACCCAGCTGGAGTGGCTGTAAGCCAAGACTATTTGTTATTTGTGTCAGACACGTTTGTAATGATTCTTGATAGGAATTTGAGTAACAGTGAACTAAAGGACTCCTCCCCGAGTAATCTGCGGTTGTAATGTTGAGTCTTTCTAGCTCCCAAAAATCATGACTAGCTTCGCCCAACCTTTACATGAACACCTGAAGTGTACCTGAACTCATTATTTCAGTCACTGTGTCAATGACACGGACTGACGTGTGGTCTTGTGGCCTGATCGTCCGGATGGGGGTAGTCCTGCGAAGGATAGTTGTCGACTGACAATATTTCTTTACTCGACCATTAGGATAACCTCCGCTGGACTTATCGAAACGTTGGAATTGGTTCCGAACACAATCCTTCGAAGCACCACTTTCACCCGGACAATAATAATTACCCGATAAATTCTTCTTAATTTGGGGAGCCTCACCGCTAGAGATTGCGAAATCCCCCCCACCCCTGCTTTTTTAGTGTTAATGGGTATTTAACCAATGCCCCCTCCCCCTCCTTCAGGCTCTGGGTTTACATAGAGCTCCCAAATCTAAGAATTAAGGCCCAGTCTCTAAAAATAAAGAAAAAATACCTAACGTGAAAATGGATCGAGCTCACTTACAGTTCTGGTTAGAAAAGAAATGATTACATAGATTTGTTTGAGCCCCCCTATCAAAGCTCACACGAAAGTACAGCATTACCGGATGCACCCTTTGATTTAATGTAATTATCGAATACATGGTAATGAACACCACCCTCTACCAATTCTCGGCAGGGATATTAGCAACAACCAGTTGAAGGAATTACCATCAGGCATATTCAGTAACAATACCAAGCTGTCCCTCCTGTAAGTTAGGACCCTTTCTTCTTTTTGTAAAGAATGCCTAAGATCCATCTCGCACAGGGCAAGATAGTTATCATATCATAACATGCAAGGAAATACAGCATTACCGGATAACCCTTCAATTCAACGTAATTGTTGAATACATCGTGAAATACCACCCTCTATCTATTCTTGGCAGGAATATAAGCAACAATCAGTTGAAGGAATTACCATCAGGCATATTCAGTAACAATACCAAGCTGTACTACCTGTAAGTTCGGACTCTTTCTTCTGTTTGTAAAGAATGCCTTCAGAGGAGAAAGTTTCTTCTTGTTGCGCTTGATTTTAAATCTGCCATAAAGTATACGTTTGTTAGGTAAAGAAAAATAAACAATAGACCATCAATGAAGCAACACAAAATAAGACAACTGGTCAGGTCGAATTTAACTTATGCAAGTCACAAATTTATTCTAACATTCAAGTTGAACCTTCTTGCGAAGAGATGTTATCTCACTTTTCCAGCTTTACAATGTGTAAAGCACTCAGTTGTTCTCAGTGCTTAAAAATTAAAAAAAAAACTAACAAGTTTCAATTAGTTTTGAGCCATATTATTATTCGTAATGCTACCTTAGGTTTCTTTATGTAAAAAAAGGACAAGAAGACATCGGTTCTTGTAGAATATGACTTTGTTAGGATATTAGAACATTAAAAAATAAGAAATTTCTGGCATACACAGTTCCTGTACTTAACTTTCATAAGTGGAGGCACATAGTTTGTCTTCTGACTTTTTATAGACCTGTTTCATATGTCCCCAATATTAAACTAAAATATATGTAAAGTAAAAAGTAAGGACTATTCTTCTTAGTTTTAATCCTGCTGACATTTTAAAAGGAAGACAATAGAACGTAAACAGATAATTTCAGGGACAATTAGTGACATTCAAGGCTTTATAATAATTAGACTGTGTCGTTAAAGTCACAGATTTGTATTATTGCTTGATACATTAGTCTTGATAGACCCATCAGCCCCCACTATAAAAAGCTGAGATCGGAATCCATCTTACATGCAGGGAGGATGTAGTTTTTAATTACTTGGTGATTATTGACCCCAATAAAATCAAATTAATCTTTAATAATTTATACAGTCATCCATTCAAGCACTTCTCAGCCTTATTTTCTTTGGAGCGTTAGTTTGGAAAAGGGGGAAGTGGGTGAATAGCCCTTAGAGGCCTATTTTTACTACCCAAAGGGAAGTGCGTCTCGTTGTGTCGTTCAATCGTCCTTGATTTCGATGGATGAAAAGAAAACTCAGGCACTATATCATTTATTCGAGTCTCTCGTTAAGGCTCTCTAAGAGTCTTATTCATTGTGCATTAATTTTGGTCCAGAGGATGTGACCATCACTTCTGAATGCGGGTTGCAAGTTTCAATTCTGCGATAAAAAGACAGTCTGTATAAAACAAGGTAAAATTTATTTATGCTGGAATGCTGATTATGCGACGCTGTCGAGAGATGTACCCATTAGTCGCATCTTCTTCATTTTCAATACATCTGCTTGTAATTAAGTGCAGATACCGGTCGCAAGTTTCAATTTCTCAGTTAAAGAAAATCCGAATAGGATTTTTATAATATGCTATGATCGAAAAACATCCAATGTATGAACCTCGACTTGCATAACATTACGCATGTTTTGTTGTTTTTCCTCCCAAATTGTAGGAGGGTCTTGTAATGATAGGACTGTGGTGCAAGATATCGTGACCTTGTAGAACCATGCGTTTTTAGGCTAGTAGGCCATCAAACCTGTCAAACATGGAGTTTACCCTCGATTTACACTCGAAGCTGGACATCTATCGAGTAGTGTCTCCCATCACATACATCGCGTCAGAAGCCCTCGATATATACACTCTGGTTTAACCTTTACCTCCAAGGAAGAGAAAGGTAGCATCGATACAGTCTTCCAGATGTGGAATAATTACTGCTTGGCAAGACGAACACAATTTTCGAGCGCTAAACAAATTTCAGTCGTAGTAGAGCGGACTGACATGTAAGAATGTAAGTGGATCTGGACTCATGACCAGAGAGATGCCTTCGAAGAGATCAAAGACGCTGTTAAAAAAAGGGGCAGAACTCAAGTACTTCAGAAAGGGTGACCCAGCAGAGGGCCAAGAAGATACGTCCAAGAATAGACTTGACTTTTTACTAATGCGGCATGGTGAACTAGTGACACTCCCGTTGGCAGAGAGGAAGTACTCTAAGATCGAGAAGTAATTTTTGTTCCCGGCCTTGGCACGGAGCATAACCACCAATATGTGTTCGTTAAGAAAGTCATCCTGCGGACTGATCAAAAAGCCCTGGTCTTTATTGTGCAGAAGCCCTTAGCATCAGCACCCAAGAAGCTAGAGTGCCTTGTTACCACTTCAGCAGTATGACTACGAGATAAGCTACAAGCGTAGGAAAAGGATGCTGCCGGCCGGCTATCTATCGAGAGCTTTCATGAAGGACTGGGAGCTTACCCGCGCAGAACAAGTGGTCGATCGCATTCATACCAACCATTTCCTTTCCGTTCCGGATCACCAACTCAATGATACTCAGAGAGAGAAATTTGTGAGCCAGCCTTGGATGGCTTTCCTGATACAAAAGATGATCTTCCAGCAGTCATCCATCCAAGCCGCTCTAGACGAGCCTCAAGCACCTCCGTTAGCAGACGCTACAATACGACCTAACAAATAGACAAAGCCACAGCGGCTGACTATAGACTACCAACCCCACCCATCTACCGCTTAAGAGTTCATAGCCACAGAGTACATATCACTGACTGTAAGGCATGCAAATTTTGCTTCACGAAGTCTAATCAGGAGACGAACATGCCGGTTTTCTTTTAATCATCTCTTTTGAAGTCCGAAGCAAATTATTTTAAACGTAGTTTTTATTTTAAATCATGACTATACCTGGCATTATAAACCTGGACATAGCGTTCTGGTTCGCACCTGCTCAATTTAACACGCTGTTTATAATTTTTGATATAACTATTGAGACGTTTTGTGTCATTTTTTTTAAATTTTCCACTCTTGTCCTTTATCGGTATCCATCTACAGAACTTCAAGAGGTCAGGGTTGACAAGACCACTCGAAATCAATGGGAAAACTACTTTAAAGGAATGCTAACTCAGCGTTTATATGCACGTTGTTGATGCTCAAAGGAACGATTACAAAATCATAAAAACAGAGGTAAACATTGTAAGTACTTTCGTGACTAAGACGTAGAGACAATTATTAACTTATCATTAGCGGTAAAGAGATCCTGTAATTGAGCAGAAATTATCACACAGGGAGATCGGATAGCTATCAATGGCTTTTTGTGCTTTAAGCATCCAACCTCTTATCACGAGTCTACAGGTAACGTCCACAGCGAAGCAGTGCTCGTTCACCGATGATGCAGGTGGGACGGGCTCTACTACAGAGATGAAGAGATAGTGAGACATGTTGAGTACCCTGGGTCCAGACTTTGGCTACTTCTCAAACGGCAAAGAGCGCTGGATTATCGCAAAGCCGAACACGTAAGAGAGTGTGAAAGAAGTATTTAAGGAAACGGTCATTAACATAGGAGTGAAAGCGAAGATACATCTGGTCGCGGCGATAAGCTCACGGGAGTATCAGGAGGATTACATCAGTGAGGTGTCTGATTGGGTGAGCGAGGTAGTTTAATTGGCAAAGTTCGCTCAGAAAAGAGGCACAGTCATGCTATGCTGCTTTCACCTTCGGCTTAAAATATCTGTCGACTTACCTCCTCAGAACCAGGATCTACTAAAGCCACTGGAGAATGCAATATCTCTTTTACTTATTGTTGCAATAACGGAACGCAATTGTAATCAGCCAGATTAAACGGGAGTTCCGTAATGCTGTCAAACTACAATATGACTGGCCAGTCCATGATATTCCCTCCTCATGTCCACGTGTGTATGCGGGAAAGTCTTTACGTTAGACCACACCATGATTTCGTACAACGACATAATGAGCTGAGAGACCTGGACCCTGAACTCTTAAGTGCGGTATGCAACGATGTTAAAGGCGAACCCGTCCTTCAAGACATCAGCTGAGAACAACTGAACAGAGGAGCTAACAAAGCACAAGGCTGGTCATTCTTGCACATGGATTCTGCGAGCACCAACGATGGGCATTCTTTGACGTCAGGGTTTTTCCAACCAAACACCATGTCCTGGAAGAACCTAGAGCCACAAAATATCTATGGTAATTATGAGAATGAGAGGAAGCGACAGTAATCAAGGACAGTTCTCGACACTGAACATGGAACATTTACACCCCTAATATTTACCACAACCGGCGGAATTGGCTAAGAATGCTTGACTTCAGATAACACAGTCGTCTCGCGAAAATGATAGTTTTAGCGAAAAGCAATATGCAAAGTAGGGCAAAAACCTGTTTTTTCCTAATAAGATGCGCCTTCATCTACTCGAGGGGTCAACATCACAAAGTTTTTAGCCACTGCTAGACAAATCAAAGCAACTTTCGGTCACATTTTAAGTACGCAGGTTACTAATTTATCCCAGCATCAAAAATAAGTCGAAAAGTTATCTCATTGTGAATTGTTTTTTAAGACTCTAAAGGACAAAAGTAATCACCGGTGAAACCTGTACTACTTAGCGTATGAATTAAAGCCCATTAAAAGTACTCATTTTCGATGAATGTACAAGAAAGGAGGAGAGACAACAAGAAAACTCAGGCAGGCAGATATCATTTATTTGAGTCTCTCAAAAAGGCTCTCTAAGAGTCCTCTCCTCTGTGCATTTGATCCACAGATTGTGATCATCGCTCTTGAATGCGCGTTGCAAGTTTCAATTCTACGATAAAACGACAATCTATATAAAACAAAGTAAACGTTATTTATGTTAGAATAATTATTAAGCAAAGCTGTCAAGTGGTATACCCACTGATTACATTTCTTCATTTACATTATAACCGTTTGTAATCGGGTGTGGACACCAGTAGCAAGTTACATTTTCTAGTTTGAAGAAAACCTGAAAAAGGTATTTGTGATATACTATGAAGGTAAGACATCCAATGCAGAATTTTAACCTTGACTTTAAATTTAAAATAAAAATAAAGATAAAATTATGCCTCTTACGTTGTTTCCCCTCCAAATTGTAAGAGGGTTTTGAAATGGTAGGAGTGTGTTGCTAGATATCGTGACCTAGAAGAATTATGTGCTGTAGAGCTGGTAGGCCATCAAACCGGTTCAAAGACCAAACTGGTAGGCCATCAAACCTTAACAAATATGACGTCGCAAGCAGATACCAGCAGCAAAACATCAGTTCTCAGCCACAAACAGCGAAGCAAATCTTCGCTTCTTTGTGCCAGTTCCACCAAGGCTAGATCTTTGGGAGATTTAGAAAACAATTGCAAAAATTGACTTCAAACATGGAATTTACCCTCCATTTACACTCGAAGCTGGAAGACTACGAGCAGCGACGTTCATCACATGTATCGGGTCAGAAGCCCTCGATATCCTGGTTTACCGGGTAAACCAGGATATCAGGGGCTTCTGCTTTGCCTCTAAAGAAGAGAAAGGTAGGATCGATAAGAATCTTAGTTTCTTAGCGGATGTGTTTTTAGGCTTCATTCATTTTGTATTGTTTGCCCATAACGATAAAAAGTAATCTAAAAAAAATTACAAAGGAACTCAAAAATCAGTCCCGCTTGAGCCAAGGGTCAAGATTCAAAAAACATGAAGAGTACAGATTGACAAGGCCACTCGAAATCAAAGTGTGGTAATAATCAAAGGACCGATTACAAAAAAAAAAAAAAACAAAAAAAAAACGAACAACACAAAAGTAAACGTTATAGGTAGGTTCGTGGCTAAGACATGGAGACAATTATTAACTTGTCACTGGCGGTAAAAAGATCTTGTCACTGAGCAGAAGGAGTCATACAGGGAGATCTGGTCGCTATGGCTTTTTTTATTCTTAACGTCCAGCCTATGATCACGTGTCTACAGGTGGCGTCCACAGCAAAGCAGTGCCGGTTCCTCAATGATGCTGGTGGGACAGGTTATTTTACATAAATGAGATAGTAGGGCATGCGAAGTACCTTGGGTCCAGATTTTGGCTTCTTCCCAAACAAAAAGAAGTGATGGATTATCGCAAAGCCGGACAAGATGGAAAGTGTGAAGGAAGTATTTAAAGAAAAGGACGTTAAAATAACAGTATAGAATGGAAGGCACAACGGGGCACGGCAATAGGGTCACGAGAGTATCAAGAGGAATTCGTCAGTAAGAAGGTGCCTGATTGGGTCAATGAAATAGATTAATTGGCAAAGTTCGCTTGGACGCAGCCACAGGAATGCCATGCCGTTTCCACCTTCGGCTTAAAACATCGATGGACTTACTTTCTGGCAACACTGCTCAAGTGCCAGGAACTTCTAGAGCCACTGGAGAATGTAATATCTCTGGGACTAATTACTGGGATAACGAAACGCAAGTGTAATCAGCTAGATACGGACATCCAGCGCTCCTATTTGCCTGGGAGGCGCCTGTGCCTTGCAAATCCAAGGCGAGAGTACGCTTCATCATTCAAAGTGATAACGCACCTCGTTAAGCATCTCGAACATCTTTAACACACCAGCTACCCGACGAGTCTCTTAGTAAATCGGCACACAACGTAATCAGTTCCCGAAGACCAGGAAAACTGAAAGACACCAGGGTAAGGGCACAACCAAAGATTAAGCTAGTGCTTGACCTGGCAGCTGTAAAAGGGTCATCGGTGTTGTGATTAAACAGGAGTTCTGTAATGGTGTCAAACTACAATGTGGCTGGCCAGTCGATGGTATTCCCTCCATGTACCCACGAGTGTATGCAGACAAGTATGTACGTTCGACAACGCCATGATTTGTAAACGAGGCGGATTTGTCATACAACGACATAATGAGCCGAGAATTCTGGACATTGAACACGGAACGTTAACATCCCTAATATTTACCACAACCGGCAGAATGAGTGACTTCGATAAGAAAAAAATATGATTGTACTCGAAAGTAGTATCAAAACTGCTATTATGAATACCATTGTTATCATTACCACTGTTGTCATAGCTGTGGTTGTATCATTTATTTGACACTTTGATTTTATTTTTTTTCTTTTTTATCAAAATGGGCCTTTGCCAGGTATCCTTAACGCTCAGAATATTCACTAGCCTGGCATTGAAATGCGATCAATATTCGATTTGATCGGATTTCATAAGGCAAGAACAGATAAAATGCAACATCAGGGAAAGAAAAAGAGTTAAAGAACATTCTATGTGCACCGCTATCAGATAATCAACTATAGGAGTTTACCGCTTTGCGCTCACGAACAGTCGGTGGATTATGAACCAAGTCTCAATACGACCATTAGAAAAAATACGAAAATGCTCAAGAACAAAGTGGAAGTACTCGGTTTGAGTCCAGAAATGTTCTTTAGATTTTTATAGAGCTGTTTCACGCGTCCCTAAAGATTATTAATCCTTCAAGTAAGATCCTTCGTAAGCCAAAGTTCTGTGTTTGCAATAATTGTACTAATGCTGGAGACAACTTTTAAAACTGCAGTTACGGTTGTTCCTTGTTGGTCTTAACAATAAATTGATATTTCTGTGAAACTTTATCAGCTTCAGAGCTCAGAAGCCTATTTGCAAAGATGGCTACTGTTCTAATGTTGTAAAATTACACACTATTTGCGGCTCTTTTATTCTGCCGTGACCATGGGAAATTAGCCTTTTCCTTAGCAGTCCTACCACAAATTAGTGGCAAATGGTAGAAAGAGAGTCAATTAAGTTTATCGGGGTCCCTCCTTGGAAGGATGTAATTGAAGAAATCATAGATGAATTTTGCTATAGGCATCAGCAAACGAAGAGCAAGATTTAGAAATGGATTTTTTCGGTGCTTACCCCAAAAAACTCTAGCTGGTCAAAATATTGATGATAATGATAATGCGTTTAGATAGATAAAGCAGCTCAATACTTCTTACAAACACTAATTGTCGTCTTTTGCTGAAAGGTACTTGGAAAACAACCAGTTGGAGGATTTGCCAAAAGACATATTAAGTAATAAAATCGACCTAACAGTGCTGTAAGTAAAAAAGTAAAGAGTATTTTCAATAGTTTTACTCCAGGCCTACTGAATTTGTAAAAGGAAGACAAGTGGACATAAACACATAATTTGAGGGACAGTTGAAAAATTTAAGGTATAACAATGATTAGATCTTGTAGCCAAGGTTATGAATTATGGCCACATTCTAAGTACGCAGACCATTAATTTGTCCTAGCGGCCAAGTTGCAATTTATTGCGTGAAAAAATTTATCTCCAGACCGATTTTGGTCAAAAGTACTTACCAGTGAAACCTGTAGTACTAAGCGTACGACGTAAAGCGCATGAAATGTGCTTGTTTACAACGAATGAGCCTGGAGAGACAACAAGAAAACTCAGGCACGATATCATTTATTCAAGTCTCTCGATAAGGCTCTCTAAGAGTCCTATTGATTGTGCATTTAATTTACTCCAGAGGATGTGATTATCGCTTTTGAATGCGGGTTGCAAGGTTAATTGTACGATAAAAAGATAATCTATATTAAACAAGGTATGAGTTATTTGTGGTGGAATAATAACTATGCGAAGCTGTCGAGTGGTATACCCACTAGTCACATTCTCTTCATTTACAATATAATTGTTTATAATCAGGAGAGGACATTGGTCGAAAGTTACAATTTCTCAATTAAAGAAAATCTGAAAAAGGTTTTTGATATATTATCACGGAAAAACATCCAATGCAGAGTAAGAACCTCAAATTGCTTAAAACTATGCATGTTATGTCGTTTTCCCTCCAAAATTGTAAGAGGGTCTTACAATGGTAAGACTGTAGTGCGAAATATCGTGAGTTAGTGACCTTAAGTGTTTTTGAGCTGGTAGGCCATCAAATCGGTTCAAAGTCCTGTTTACCTTGTTTTTTCTAATAATTCGGGCCGCTAACGCTACATGGAAGCAGCTTTTAACCTGTGTTTCAGTCGAATTTAAGCTGACTTTGGACCTAAACACAGGGACAGAATCTAGACAAATATGACGTGGCTAGCAGATAGCAGCAGCAATGCATCAGTTTCAAGCAACAAACATCGGAGCAAATCTTCACTTCTAATGTTCAAGTTCTTTCGAGGCTAGAACTTCGTGAAGATCTAGAAAAATATTGAAATAAATAACTTGAAACACAGAATTTATCCTCCATTTACACTTGAAGCTGAACGGCTATCGAGTAACGTCTTTCATCACATGTATCGGGTCAGAGGCTCTCCATATCCACCCTAGTTTACCCTTTACCCCTAAGGAGGAGAAAGGCAGGATCGATAAAGTCTTAGAGATGTGGATTAATTACTGCTAAGACGAACACGATGAAAAGTGTAGATATTATTAGGGCTTGTGAGATACTTTTTCAAATTCGTATAAGACCTTTCAAGAATGTAAGAGCCACTACGCCGCCTTTTACGCAAGAATGCTTAGTGGATCTAGACTCATGAGCAGAAAGATGCCTTCAAAGAATTCAAAGACCCTGTTTCTAAAGCACCAGGACTCAATTACTTTTCTAAGAGTGACCTAACAAGGAGACAAGAAGATGCGTCCAAGGATGGGCTTGGCTTTTTACTGTTGCAGCATTGTCAACCAGTGACATATATAAGTGGGGCGCTCTCCTTGGCAAATAGAAAGTATTCACAAGTAATTTTTGGCGTCGGTCCTTGGCATTAAGCGTATCCACCAATATGGACGGCTTCTTTGCTGCAGAAGATGATCTCCTTGCGGCAATCCATCCCAGGTGCTCCAGACGAGCCTCAAGTACTT